>NC_133324.1:58145813-58336091 GCF_042186555.1 Aquarana catesbeiana | reverse complement strand
TTCGGTTTGCGGGGTCTCACCGCCTCGGCCATACTGCTGTTGTCACCGCGGACGTGTGTGCGGAGGAGCCCGTAAACACGGACATAATCCTGAGCGCTGGGGTAGGAGGGGGTCACATGACAGTGATCTGGCGACCAATCAGGAAGCGGGGGATGACATGTTCCCGGAGTACGGGAGGCGGCGAGGGACAAACCTCCTCAGGAAGCGCAGGGCGGGCCCTCTGTAGAGGGGGGAGGGGTCATGTCACCACAATCACTGGGTTTATTTCTCGTTTTTAATTAAAAGAAATAAGAATGATAAAAGAGGGTGGCGTTTTATTGTTGTGTCCCCATTGCGGCGACTTCCTCTCACTTCCTGTCCTGCAGAGACAACAGGAAGTCAGAGAACATCACAAAGTCAGAGCAACTTTTAGGAGCAATACCACGTTATGGCCACAGGATGGCGCTGTCCATCCTATTATAAACAACAACAATAGTTTTAGGAATCGAGGTTATAGATCACACAGTGGGCACTACATGTAATATACACAATACAGGGAGCAAGTGTGCCGCCTGTCCCAATGTTTTATATATATAGACCCTTCATGTGAGGGCGCTACCGCCACCTACTGGAGGTGTGAAAGAACACAGGACCGCCATTGTCTCCCCACTATTCCTGGGTGAAATAATACTTATATATTCCTAAACATGGGGTTCTCCCCCCAAATCTATCCTCTTTATATTTTACTCTCTCCACTCTCTCTCCTCTGTCTTCTCTCTTCTCTCCCCTCTCTGTCTTCTCTCCCCTCTCTGTCTTCTCTCCCCTCTCTGTCTTCTCTCTTCTCTCCCCTCTCTGTCTTCTCTCCCCTCTCTGTCTTCTCTCTCCTCTCTGTCTTCTCTCTTCTCTCCCCTCTCTGTCTTCTCTCTCCTCTCTGTCTTCTCTCTCCTCTCTGTCTTCTCTCTCCTCTCTGTCTTCTCTCTTCTCTCCCCTCTCTGTCTTCCCTCCCCTCTCTGTCTTCTCTCTCTCTCCCCTCTCTGTCTTCTCTCTTCTCTCCCTCTCTGTCTTCCCTCCCCTCTCTGTCTTCCCTCCCCTCTCTGTCTTCCCTCCCCTCTCTGTCTTCTCTCTCCTCTCTGTCTTCTCTCTCCTCTCTGTCTTCTCTCTCCTCTCCCCTCTCTGTCTTCTCTCCCCTCTCTGTCTTCTCTCTTCTCTCCCCTCTCTGTCTTCCCTCCCCTCTCTGTCTTCTCTCTTCTCTCCCCTCTCTGTCTTCCCTCCCCTCTCTGTCTTCTCTCTCCTCTCTGTCTTCTCTCTTCTCTCTGTCTTCCCTCCCCTCTCTGTCTTCTCTCTCCTCTCTGTCTTCTCTCTTCTCTCCCCTCTCTGTCTTCTCTCCCCTCTCTGTCTTCTCTCCCCTCTCTGTCTTCTCTCTCCTCTCTGTCTTCTCTCTCCTCTCTGTCTTCTCTCTCCTCTCTGTCTTCTCTCTTCTCTCCCCTCTCTGTCTTCTCTCCCCTCTCTGTCTTCTCTCCCCTCTCTGTCTTCCCTCCCCTCTCTGTCTTCTCTCCCCTCTCTGTCTTCTCTCTCCTCTCTGTCTTCTCTCTTCTCTCCCCTCTCTCTCTTCTCTCCCCTCTCTGTCTTCTCTCTTCTCTCCCCTCTCTGTCTTCTCTCTTCTCTCCCCTCTCTGTCTTCCCTCCCCTCTCTGTCTTCTCTCTTCTCTCCCCTCTCTGTCTTCTCTCCCCTCTCTGTCTTCCCTCCCCTCTCTGTCTTCCCTCCCCTCTCTGTCTTCCCTCCCCTCTCTGTCTTCTCTCTCCTCTCTGTCTTCTCTCTTCTCTCCCCTCTCTGTCTTCTCTCCCCTCTCTGTCTTCTCTCCCCTCTCTGTCTTCTCTCTTCTCTCCCCTCTCTGTCTTCCCTCCCCTCTCTGTCTTCTCTCTCTCTCCCCTCTCTGTCTTCCCTCCCCTCTCTGTCTTCCCTCCCCTCTCTGTCTTCCCTCCCCTCTCTGTCTTCTCTCTTCTCTCCCCTCTCTGTCTTCCCTCCCCTCTCTGTCTTCTCTCTTCTCTCCCCTCTCTGTCTTCTCTCCCTCTCTGTCTTCTCTCCCCTCTCTGTCTTCTCTCTTCTCTCCCCTCTCTGTCTTCCCTCCCCTCTCTGTCTTCCCTCCCCTCTCTGTCTTCCCTCCCCTCTCTGTCTTCCCTCCCCTCTCTGTCTTCTCTCTTCTCTCCCCTCTCTGTCTTCCCTCCCCTCTCTGTCTTCTCTCTTCTCTCCCCTCTCTGTCTTCCCTCCCCTCTCTGTCTTCCCTCCCCTCTCTGTCTTCCCTCCCCTCTCTGTCTTCCCTCCCCTCTCTGTCTTCTCTCTTCTCTCCCCTCTCTGTCTTCTTTCTTCTCTCCCCTCTCTGTCTTCTCTCTTCTCTCCCCTCTCTGTCTTCTCTCTTCTCTCCCCTCTCTGTCTTCTCTCTTCTCTCCCCTCTCTGTCTTCCCTCCCCTCTCTGTCTTCCCTCCCCTCTCTGTCTTCTCTCTTCTCTCTCCTCTCTGTCTTCTATCTTCTCTCCCCTCTCTTTCTTCTCTCCCCTCTCTGTCTTCTCTCTTCTCTCCCCTCTCTGTCTTCCCTCCCCTCTCTGTCTTCCCTCCCCTCTCTGTCTTCTCTCTTCTCTCCCCTCTCTGTCTTCCCTCCCCTCTCTGTCTTCCCTCCCCTCTCTGTCTTCCCTCCCCTCTCTGTCTTCTCTCTCCTCTCTCTTCTCTCCCCTCTCTGTCTTCTCTCCCCTCTCTGTCTTCTCTCCCCTCTCTGTCTTCTCTCTCCTCTCTGTCTTCCCTTCCCTCTCTGTCTTCTCTCTTCTCTCCCCTCTCTGTCTTCCCTCCCCTCTCTGTCTTCTCTCTCCTCTCTTTCTTCTCTCTTCTCTCCCCTCTCTGTCTTCCCTCCCCTCTCTGTCTTCTCTCCCCTCTCTGTCTTCTCTCTTCTCTCCCCTCTCTGTCTTCTCTCCCCTCTCTGTCTTCTCTCTTCTATCCCCTCTCTGTCTTCTCTCTCTACTCCCCTCTCATTTCTCCTCTCCCCTCTCTGTCTTCTCTCTCCTCTCTATCTCCTCTCCCCTCTCTGTCTTCTCTCCCCTCTCTGTCTTCTCTCTTCTCTCCCCTCTCTGTCTTCTCTCTTCTCTCCCCTCTCTGTCTTCTCTCTTCTCTCCCCTCTCTGTCTTCTCTCTCTACTCCCCTCTCATTTCTCCTCTCCCCTCTCTGTCTTCTCTCTTCTCTCTCCTCTGTCTTCTATCTCCACTTCTCTCCTCTCTCTGTCTTCTCTCTTCTCCCCTCTCTGTCTTCTCTTTCCTCTCCCCTCTCTCTCCTCTGTCTTTTCTCTTCTCTCTCCTCTGTCTTCTCTCTCCACTTCTCTCCCCTCTCTGTCTTCTCTCTTCTCTCTCCTCTCTCCTCTCTGTCTTCTGTCTTCTCTCTCCTCTCCCCTTTCTGTCTTCTCTCTCCTCTCCCCTCTCTGTCTTCTCTCTTCTATCTCCTCTCCCCTCTCTGTCTTCTCCCCCCCCCCCCCCCCCCCGTCTTTATCAGGGTTGGGCTCTCAGCGCTTCCTTCTCAGCTCTCAGGTTGCTCAGCTCTCGGTTAATTGCCAGCACTCATCATTCCACAGTGGCTCACCTGGTCATTTCCTGCTCGTCAGTCAAGCCTACAGCCAGCCCCTTCTGGCTATTTAAACTGCCTGGTTCATTTCTTCTGTGCCTTCGCTTTAGTCAAGACTTGCCTGGCTGATGGCTCTTCTGGTTCCTGATCCTGTCTGCTGCCTCTGACTACGCTGATCTCTGGCTTCCCTAGCTATATTTTGCCTCTGTTTACATTTTTAGCATTATATTAAAGGGTGTGATTTTTACTGCATTTTCTGTCTCCGTTTTATGATTACTGACAGTCTTCTCTTTCCTCTCCCCCTCCCCATCCCTCCCTCTCTGTATTCTCTCACCCCCCCCCCATACCTTCTGTCTTCTCTCCCCCCTCTCTGTCTTCTCTCTCCCCTTTTTTCCCCTTCCCTCTCTGTCTTCTCTCCCACCCCCCTCTCTCTCCCTTTCTGTCTCCTTTTCCCACTTCCCCTCTGTCTTCTCTCACCCCCCTTCCCCTGTCTGTCTTCTCTCTCCTCCCCCTCTCTGTCATCTCTCTCCTCTCTCCCCCCCTTGGTCTTCTCTTTCCCCCCCTCTCTGTCCTCTCCCACCCTTCTGTCTTCTCCCTCCTCTCTCCCCCCCTCGGTCTTATCTATCCCCCCTCTCTGTCTTCTCTCTCCTCTCTCCCCCCCTCGGTCTTATCTCTCCCCCCTCTCTGTCTTCTCTCTCCCCCCACCCCCTCGGTCTTCTCTCCCCCCCCCTCTCTGTTTTCTCTCTCCCCCCACCCCCTCTGTCTTTTCTCTCCCCCTCTCTCTCCTCTCTCCCCCCCATGTCTTCTCTCCCTCCCTCTCTGTCCCCTCTCTCTCCCCTGCCCCCATCTTCTCTCTCCTCTCTTCCCTCCCTCTGTCTTCTCTCTCCTCCCCCTCTCTGTCGTCTCTCTCCTCTCTCCCCCCCCTTGGTCTTTTCTCTCCCCCCTCTCTGTCTTCTCCCACCCTTCTGTCTTCTCTCTCCTCTGTTTTCTTTCTCCTCCTCCCTCTCTGTCTTCTCTTTCTCTCCCCCCATCTTCTCTCTCCTCTCTTCCCTCCTCTGTCTTCTCTCTCCCTCCTCCTCTGTTTTCTCTCTCACCCCTCTGTCTTCTATCCCCCCCTCTGTTATCTCTCTTCTCTCTCCCGCTCTGACTTCTCTCTCCTCCCCCCCCCCCTCGGTCTTCTCATTACCCCCGTCTCTCGGTCTACTCTCTCCCCCCATTCCCCTCTCTGTATTTTCTCTCCTCCCTCTTTCTGTCTTCTCTCTCCTCTCCCCCCCCCCATTCTGTCACATCTCTCATTTTGTGTCCCCCCCCCCCCCGCTCCTTCTTCCTTCCCTCCGCCCTTCCTTTTCTATTTCTCTTTCTTCTTACCCCTCCCCCTTACATCTTCTATCTGTTTGCCCCCCTTTTGTTCTCTTTTTCTCAACCCCCCTCCCCCTTCTATCTCTCACCCTTCTATCTGCAACTTTTCTCCTTTTCTCCCCTCTTTGTCTGTTCAACCCCCCCCCCCCCCCCCCCTTGTTTTTCTCCCTCCTAAAGTAAGGGGGGACTCTGATGGGGACCTTGATAAAAAGAAGGATTCTGACAGGGAATCTGATGTGGGGGGGGGGGACTCTTATGAGGGCCCTGATGTAAGGGGGACCCTGATGTAAGGAGGGACTGTTGTGGGGACCCTGATGGAAAGAAGAACTCTGATGGGGACCCTGATGTAAAGGGGATTCTGATGGGGATACTGATGTAAGGGGGAACTTGGAAGTGGAGGGATTCTTATGGGGACCTTGATGTAATTGGGGACTCTAAGGCTTTTCTTGTACAATTTTCCTTTAGATTTACCAAAACTATATAGTAGGAGGTCAAACCTAAACACTTTCAATGTGTATGCAATCAGGCAGGCCCTTCCACTACATAGTTGAAGGTAAATCTAAAGGAAGTTGAATAAGAAAATTGTATAATGTATGGCCAGCTAAAGACAGATTCAGGAGACACACACTAGAAGACGTCACAATCAACACAACTCAATCTGCATACTTCTCTTTTCTTGACTTTATTCTACAAACATATAATTGTCATTACAATGTATACATATCATTACAGCATTAATCATAATGTAACAATCACAGGTCCTATTTATCAAAGTATCAAAGAACCTTCCCCGGCAGTCTGTGCAGACTTAAGGCAGTGTAACCTCTTTCACTCCCACACACTGAGTATGTGTCCAAGGATGGGCAATGTGTTCTGTGCTGGGAGCACAATCAATGTGCGCTCCCAGCACCATCACTGAGTTATCATAGGCAGCTCTTAGTCTCTAGTCGTGATTGGGAGTTCACAGGATGGGCTCCTGGTCACATGACCACTGACAGCCAATCAGTTGTCACATGATTAGGAAGTCCATCCCACCCCACCCCACCCGTCCCGTCCCCAAGACATAAAGGCCCACCTGAAGGGACAGCAGGGTTGGGCTGGCAGGGGTTCAGGGCTCTTTTACCGTCATTGCCACCCCTCTGAAAAGCAATCTGCAATGGACCGTTTTCAGAGGCATTTCACAGGCAGCTCAGAACCTATTTTAATGCTAAAAGCCCGCAGCACCATGCCACAACCATATGTATTACACAGTTGCAGGGCTGGTTGTGGCATGGTTCCACTCACTTGGTTGGGTTCACGTTTGGTGGAGGCACTGCCAGTCAAATGTTTCAAATGGCAGAGTGTACTAATAACCTGGCCAGTGACCATGTTAACTTGTGGATGAGCGGTCCTGGTAAAAGCACAGTTCAGTCACCTAGGTTTACCACCACCCATGTAAATTAGATATAAAGCCACGTACACACGAGCGGAATGTCCGACAGAAAAAGTCAGACGGGAGCTTTTCATCGTCTATTCCGATCGTGTGTAGGCCTCATCTGACTATTTTTTTTTTGAAAATTCTGACGGACCTAGAAATGGAACATGTTCTAAATATTTCCTGATGGAACCAATTCCTATCGGGAAAACCGCTCGTCTGTATGCTGTTCCGACAGACCAAAAACGACGCATGCTCTGAAGCAAGTACGCGAGACGGAAGCTATTGGCTACTAGCTATCGAACTTCCTTTTTCTAGTCCCGTCGGAAGTGTTGTACGTCACCGCGTTCTGGACGGTCGGACTTTGGTGTGACCATATGTAGGCAAGACCGCTTGAATGGAATTCCGTCGGAGAAACCTTTGGAGTTTATTCCGACGGCAAAACCGGTCGTGTGTACGCGGGATTACAGGTTTAGGCTAGACATGGGCACAGCCAAAAAATTCGTTCATTTTCGTTTCATTAGTTAATTTTTTTTTTCGTTTTCCAGGTCATTCGTTATGATCGCAATTTGTACATTCGTAAATTCGTACATTCGTAAATTCGAAATTTGAAAATCCAAAAACCCGAAAATTTGAAAATCTGAAATAGTAACTAACTATTAAATTATAGGTATTGTAATTTCCTTTCAAATTTTGTTGTTAGTGAACGTAACAAATACAAATTTATCCGAAATTACGAATTATCCGAAATAACGAATGCCGCATCTAAACAAATGGAACGGAACAAATTAATAATAAATAATAATAAAAAGATTTTATTATTATTATTGTTATTTATTATTATTAACTTGTTTGGATACGGCATTCGTTATTTCAGATCATTTGTAACCTTCGGATAAATTTGTATGTGTTACGTTCACTAACAGCCAAATTTGAAAGGAAACTACAATACCTATAATTTAATAGTTACTAGTAATAGTAGTTAAGTTATTATTAGTTAATTATTATTTCGAATTCACAAATTTACTAATGTACGAATTTACGAATGTATGAATTTACGAATTTACAAGTTTTTCGAATTTACGAATATTCGGAAAAATTAGTTAAACGGGTTTTCGTTAATTTGGATATTTCCGAATTAACGAATTTGTCGAAATTCATTAAAAAACAAATTCGGAATGAAACAAATTGCACATGCCTAGTTTAGGCTGAGGTCACACTAGAACACGCAGCGGCTCACAGCAGGAGCCGGTTCACACATCTCCGCAGCGGCTCCGGTGCGAATTGCACAGGAGCTCTGTGCGTCTTTTGGTCCGTTTCAGGTCCGAATTCATCCCAAAATTTGGGCTGAAATCGGAACGAATATGGTGAATGGAGACGCACCGGACCCCTGCTGTGAGACGCTGCGTGTTCTAGTGTGACGACCCCAGCCTTAACCTGTTATGTCTAATTTACATGGGTGGTGGTAAACCTAGGCGACTGAACTGTGCTTTTTACCAGGACCGCTCAACCACAAGTGAACATGGTCCAATTCGCAATAGTGTGAACCCAGCCTAAAGGGTGGCAGTAATAGGATGAAAGCCATCATTGACTGTTTTTACAGGTAGCAACACAATGGGGGTTATTTACAAAAGGCGAATCCACTTTGCACTACAAGTGCAAACTACAAGTGAAAAGTGCACTTGGAAGTGCAGCCGCTGTAGATCCGAGGGGGACATGCAAGGAAAATAAAACACAGCATTTTAGCTTGCACATGATTGGATGATAAAATCAGCAGAGCTTCCCTTCATTTCAGATCTACCCCTCAGATTTACAGCGACTGCACTTCTAAGTGCACTTTCAAGTGCACTTTGCACTTGTAATGCACAGTGGATTTGCCTTTCGTAAATAACCCCCAAGATGTCACATTCTAGTAAACCTTAACCTGCAACAAGCATGCAGCCAGTGACATCTGAGATACCATCTGTATAATATATAAGGTGAAATGCAAATGTAGGCATCCAAACACAAAAAACTGAGTAACCCTCCAACCTCCAGTGCCTGGTCTAATGGAAAGGAACTTGGGGTAATGGAAGGCATGAGACTGCTCAGAAAGAACCACTTAATGGCCATCTCCCCCAAGAGTCTTCCTCAGAGCCTATGTGAGCAATGCCTTGGCGTTGGTCACACACTTTAAAGCTTTAGGCCCCATTCATGCCACCTGTGACCATTGTGGTGTGTTTACCGTGCACATGTAAAGTGCTTTACGTAGCTCATTCATTTGAGTGGGCTGCTAATGGACCTAAAAAATGGACCTGCAGTCATTTATATACTGCACTACATTGTAGTCAATCACTGCGCCTTGAAATGCTCTGCAATGCAGATACATCGGGGAACTGGTGCTTAGCTCCCAACTGTCCCTGATTTCGAGGGACTGTCCCTGATTTGGAGCAATGTTCCTCTGTCCTTCTTTCTCCCTCATTTTGGTCTGATACATATAGCTGTATATAAAATGCACTTTTTATCTTTCAAAAAGTGTCTCCCAGTGCTAAACCTTTCATCCAATTTCTAAATTGCTGCATTTGTACAATTTAAAAGCTAATATAAAGGAATAGTAGTGGTAAAAAAAAAAGCCCTTCTGGATTTATTTAACTTTTTTTTGGTTAATTCTCCTTTAAGGGGGTGTGGCGGGGGGCGTGTCCTATGCCTATATACGTTTGTTAGTAGGTGTCCCTCATTCCCATCTCAAAATGTAGGGAGGTATGCTGGTGTGGATGAGCCCCTACTCTGTATAAAAAAAAAAAAAGAAAGAAAGTAGAGGTTTTTTTTTTTTTTTGGCAGAAGACCCTTTCACAGTTATAAAACAGAGAATCTTATATTCACCAAACGTTTTCTGCAGGTTAATCTTCCAGGTGCAGGTTGTTAATGACAGTGATTGATTCTCCCTGAGGCTGGGTTCACACTGGTGCGACACGACAGCCGTCCTACTTTGGATCCGACTTTGCCCTGCGACATGAAGCCGGCATGTGTCCGACTTTCAATGAACGGGGATCCGACTTGGATCCCCGCCAATGCCGGCACTGTGTTTGGTATGAATCTTTAGGGGGGAACTCCGCGCCAAATTTTAAATAAAAAACCGGCATGGGTTCCCCCTCCAGAGGCATACCAGGCCCTTGGGTCTGGTATGGACCTTGAGGGGAACCCCCTACGCCGAAAAAACGGCGTGGGGGGTCGCCCCCAATCCATACCAGACCCTTATCCGAGCACGCAGCCCGGCCGGACAGGAATGGGGGTGGGGACGAGCGAGCGCCCCCCCCCCTCCTGAACCGTACCAGGCCGCATGCCCTCAACATGGGGGGTGGTGCCTTGGGGGAGGGGGCGCGCTGCGGCCCCCCCCACCCCAAAGCACCTTGTCCCCATGTTGATGAGGACAAGGGCCTCTTCCCGACAACCCTGGCCGTTGGTTGTCGGGGTCTGCGGGCGGGTGGCTTATCGGAATCCGGGAGCCCCCTTTAATAAGGGAGCCCCCAGATCCCGGCCCCCCACCCTATGTGAATGATTATGGGGTACAGCGTACCCCTACCCATTCACCTAGGAAAAAAGTGTCAATTTAAAAAAAAAACACTACACAGATTTTTAAAGCATTTTATTAGACAGCTCCGGGGGTCTTCTTCCGACTTCGGGGGTCTCTCCGGTTCTTCTCCACGCTCTCCGGATCTTCTGCCAGGCTCCTCCGCTCTCTTCTGCTCTTTTGCCGCTCTTTTGCTAAAGCGGAGGAGCCTGGTCTTCAATCTTCTGCCTTCTGCCCTCTTCTCCTGATGTTGACACGACGCTCTCTGGGGCTAGAATGCGCTCTGTGCGCTCTGCTCTGACTTATATAGGCGGTGACCCCGCCCCCTTATGCCGTCACAGTCCCTGGGCATGCTGGGACTGTGACGGCATAAGGGGGCGTGGTCATCGGGTGATGACCACGCCCCCTAAAACGTCACAGTCCCAGCATGCCCAGGGACTGTGACGGCATAAGGGGGCGGGGGTCACCGCCTATATAAGTCAGAGCAGAGCGCACAGAGCGCATTCTAGCCCCAGAGAGCGTCGTGTCAACATCAGGAGAAGAGGGCAGAAGGCAGAAGATTGAAGACCAGGCTCCTCCGCTTTAGCAAAAGAGCGGCAAAAGAGCAGAAGAGAGCGGAGGAGCCCGGCAGAAGATCCGGAGAGCGTGGAGAAGAACCGGAGAGACCCCCGAAGTCGGAAGAAGACCCCCGGAGCTGTCTAATAAAATGCTTTAAAAATCTGTGTAGTGTTTTTTTTTTAAATTGACACTTTTTTCCTAGGTGAATGGGTAGGGGTACGCTGTACCCCATACTCATTCACATAGGGTGGGGGGCCGGGATCTGGGGGCTCCCTTATTAAAGGGGGCTCCCGGATTCCGATAAGCCACCCGCCCGCAGACCCCGACAACCAACGGCCAGGGTTGTCGGGAAGAGGCCCTTGTCCTCATCAACATGGGGACAAGGTGCTTTGGGGTGGGGGGCCGCAGCGCGCCCCCTCCCCCAAAGCACCAACCCCCCATGTTGAGGGCATGCGGCCTGGTACGGCTCAGGAGGGGGGGGGGCGCTCGCTCGTCCCCACCCCCATTCCTGTCCGGCCGGGCTGCGTGCTCGGATAAGGGTCTGGTATGGATTGGGGGGGACCCCCACGCCGTTTTTTTCGGCGTAGGGGGTTCCCCTCAAGGTCCATACCAGACCCAAGGGCCTGGTATGCTCCTGGAGGGGGAACCCATGCCGGTTTTTTATTTAAAATTTGGCGCGCGGAGTTCCCCCTCAAGAACATCTGAGCACAAGTCGCGTGCCAAAGTCGGATCATGCAAGATGGCAATCCGACTTTGATCCGACTTCAATGATAGTCAATAGGCTGAAGTAGGATCAAAGTCGGACCAAAGTAGTACAGGGAGCATTTCTAAAGTCGGAACGACTTGTGTCGGACCAGTTAGGACGGCTCCCATAGGGAAACATTAAATTTCACACGTCATGCGACATGAGCTCCCAATGTCGGAGCGTTTGTCGGACCAGTGTGAACCCAGCCTAAGTTCACATCCGCATGATTTGATTGACATGCCAAATCGCAGTCTATTGACGACAACAGCACTGTCCCAATCGGTACGACGCCAACTTTTGCGGCGCCACACCAATTTCCAAACTGTAGTTCCTGCACTACGTTTGGCGACTTCGGGGGGGGGGGGGGGGGTGCGATTTCAATAGAGATCTGTGCATGAACACGCACAGATGTCTTTCAAATCCCCCCCGAACCCACACTGAAATGCGGGTTTGAAATCACGCGAGATCATTTCAAACCTGTGTACATTGTGAACGAGGGCTCAGGCCCAGTTCACACTGGTGCGACATACGCTCTACGACTTTGGGAGCACATGTCGTATGACATGTATAAATGAATGGTTCCCTATGGGAGCCGTCTTAACTGGTCCAACTTGTGTCGGCCCGACTTTGAAAAAGGTTCCTGCACTACTTTGGTGCGACTTGGGCATGATGTAAGCCCACTGATTTGAATGTAAGTCGCATCCAAGTTGGATCATCATCTTAACTGATTCGACTTGTGGCATGCGATTTGTGCTCTAAGGATCTTGAAGGGGAACCCCACACTAAAAAAAAAAAACAGCGTGGTGTCCCCCCCAAAATCCATACCAGATCCTTATCTGAGCATGCAGCCCGGCAGGTCAAGAAAGGGGGGGGAGACTATGATGGGCACTGATGAGCACAGATTGGCAGCACTGGTGGGCACTGATGATGATCAGTGCCCTAATTATCAGTGCAGTCCCGGCAAAGTAAGCCTGCACTGTAGCTGTCATTCGGCTATAGCGTGGATGGGAAGTAGGTAAATGGCTGGTGTCATAACTGATCACATGTGCAGCATCATGGCAACTGCAGATCAAACAGAAGCAAAGATGGCAGCTTCCTTGGCTGTAAAGGTGAGGAGGGTTTAGTTTCTGTTTAAAGTGAATCTGTCACCCAGATTCAGCATTACACTTCTGTATAATCAGTGGAAAATGTCGCTGCTGCTCTGTCGTGCAAGTACAGTAATACCTGGGAAATGAGCAGGCTACTGATCTCCTGCACCCCTCTCACTATCCCTTGGCAGTGACATATTTCATCTTGCATCCACACAGTGGAGCCTACTATACAATTCGTTACAAATACAGTGGAACCTTGGATTATGAGCATAATCTGTTCCAGAAGAATGCTTGTAATCCAAAGCACTCGCATATCAAAGCGAGTTTCCCCATAGAAGTCAATAGAAACGAAGATAATTTGTTCTACATTGACTTCTATTGCATGCAATACCGCATGTGGCCAGAGGTGGGGGGGGGGGGGGGGCGCCAGAGAGCCTCGGAAATACTCGGGGACAGCTCGGCTGAACTCGGAAAGCCTCAGAAACACTCGGGAACTGAGTATTTCCGAGTGTTTCCGAATGGCTCCGAACCATTCCGAGTGTCCGAGCGCCCCCTGCACCTCTGGTGAAATGCGGCACTGCACACCCCATTAGCTCGAATTCTGCTCGTTTTGCGAGACAACACTCGCAAACTGAGACAGACTTAAAGAAAAAAAAAAAAAGTTGCTCGTCTTTCAAAACGCTCGTTTACCGCGTTACTCGTTAACCAAGGTTCCACTGTATACAATATGGGGTAATTTTACATGGCAGGGTCCATTTAGATTCTGTCAGTTGGACTGGAACATAAGATTACGACAGTTTAATGTCCTTTTTAAAAGAACATCTCTCTGCTTACTATCTGACATTAGACTCAATTCGCTAAGCTAACGAACCAGATGAAGCATCCTTGTGTTCAACAAAGTGACAGTTATTTTCAGTAGAGTCCGGTGAGTTTGAAAATTGCAGTTGCATGGCTGAAGATAGAATGCAGGGGGGGGGGGGGGGGGGGGTGATATTTATCAAAACTGAAGCAGACAGAATCTGGAGCAGCCGCGCACAACATCCAATTAGCTTTCATCTATTATTTTCAAACTTTAAAGCAGAGCTCCACCCAAAAAGGGGAAATTCCACTTGTTTGCACCCTCCGCTGCCACGTTTGGCAGTTTTTGGGGGTGGGTAGCTGGTTTTTGACAGGTAGCTGCTCCCACTTCCGTTGCCGCAGTGATCTCAGCCAGAAGTTCGCCCCCCCCCCCCCACCTCCCGCAGTGACATCACAGTCCCCAGGAATCTACGGGACCAATCACAAGGCGCAGAGCGACTCGCGCATGCGCAGTAGGAAACCGGCTGTGAAGCCGCAGTATTTGTAGTGGCTGACTTTTAATTTTTTTTGGGGAGCTCCTCGTTAAGGCCTGGTTCACAACTATGCATTTTTTTAGTGCTTTTTTGAAGAAATGCACTACAGTCCATTTAAAGAGGAGGTCCCAGCCTGGGTGAAGAAAATACTGTAGCTGCTGACTTTTAATATTAGGGCACTTACCTGTCCAGGGGTTCCCGCGATGTCGGCACCCCAGCCGATCTTCGGATCGACTCCCGGGTGCTGCCGCCGCCATTCCTGGTAAGGGAACCCGGTAGTGAAGCCTTTTGGGCTTCACAGCGGGATCCCTACTGCGCTTGCACGAAGCACTCTGCACTTTTTAATTGGCCCGGCAGCGGGGGGAAGGAGGAGGGGGGCGAACTCCTTGGAGAACAGGCCGCGGCACATCTCCGGAAGTGGACCTGTCATAAACAGGTTCCTTGTTGCCCCCTCCCCCCCCAAATGTGCCAAATGTAGCACCAGAGGGGGGGGGGGGGGGGGGCGTAGAAGCGAGAGTTCCACTTTTGGGTGGAACTCCGCTTTTACGTTCACATCTATGCTTTTTTTTCAGCCGCTGCGTTTTTGAAAAGGGTTAGAAACTTTTTTTTTTAAACGCAAAACGGTGCATTTTTCTGGTTCAATAGACTTCAATGGAGAAGCTGCAGAAAAGCATGTAGTGCGTTTTTGCCACGATTTTCCCACGTTTTGTGTTTATCTGCCCAACAACAAATTGGTAAAAAAAAAAAGCATGAAAAAAAATGCAAAAAGCACAGCAAAAACAGATCAAAAGCAAACTGCATAGGTGTGAACCAGGCCCAACTGAACAAGTAGATTGGTTGCCATGCATAGTTACTCCATATTCTGTCTGCTCCAGTTTGATAACTTTCCCTCATGTCTTATGGTGGCCATACAGGTTGGAATAAATGATTGATTTCTTTCTTAAATATTTTCTCATGATAGGAATAATCGATCGATAGTCTACAACCCATTCAAGCAATATGCTGCACGCAAAGGAACTCAATCATAAGTTAAAGCGGAACTAAACATAATCGACAGTTACATTCAAAGTATGCCGTGAAGAAAATAGGATGGTATGATTTTTCTCCCTGGCCGATTAACTCAGTTTGACCGAATCTGATCTAAAATCAAGTCTGAATCGATGAAAAGGAAAGTTGTTATTATTATTATTATTATTAGATTATTTGCAGAGTCAACCATTGTGGTCAATACCCATATTAATTTGGATAATAAAATTGAAGAATGTATGGTCACCATTAGGCTGGTGTTAAAACTGAACTCTGGGAAAAGTAAAAGTCCTCCTTTACAGTGGGGCAACGGCACCGCAAGGGTTAACCGCCCATGCATGCCCAGGGGCCCGGCTAAAGCACTTCTTAAGTGATCTTCCGCAGGCTCCTACACAGTGCTAGACTGGTCCTTACAGCCTCTTCTCCCCTGCAAGCCAGTGGTTGGATGCCCCCCCAGGGGCTGCTGATAAGGGGGTACCACCGGTGCTCCTGTACCAAGCCCAGGCCCCATCAGCGCAGCTGGAGGAATCGGATCATGGACAAGAGGGGGTGACTGGTGCGGTGGGGGGGGTTACAGGATCCAATCTCCTATTGGGCTCTCCCTGCAGCAGTTGAAAGCCAGCTTCTTCTTCTCCCTCCCACTGGCTTTCAGCTGCTGCAGGGAGAGCCATACAGGGGATTGGTTCCTTGTCCATCATTGGATTACCCCTGCCTCAGTTGCCCCCCTGTTGGGCCCCCCCCCCCCCCACCTTCCTTGCAGTGCTGCTGGCTTAATCTCCCCTCCTTCTCCTCTCCCTCCCATCAGCTTTCTGTCCCGGGGGGGAGGGGTTTGGGGGGAACTACATGGGATCTGTCCTAGTAAACGCCCCCTGCAGCACCAATCACCCCTCCTGTAGATAACTTCCTTCCTTTTGCTGTCAGGGCCTTCTAGCAGCGCTGAAAGCTTCTTCTTCTCTCCCTCCCGCTGGCTGCTGCAGGCTACAAAGCGATCACTTCAAGATGGAGAGCAGGTCAGGCAGGCTGTACCGGGCCCCAAGATTTCTAACAGCAGCCCCAGATAGATCTGACTTTATCAAGACCAATGTAGTGACCACAGTTCTGCTTTGGATGTGAGGACACAGAGGGACATTCCACTGCCAGAGCACGGGGGGGGGCGTTTTCTAGGGGAGCGGACGATCAGGTAGGAAAAAGTACTTTTAGCGTCCCCTAGACAGATGTGTTCAGGTAACCTTGGCACTGCGGGTGCAGCCCCGCTGCAAGGGAGTGCTTTTACTTTTCCTGGAGTTGGGCGTTAAAGACTTGTAACTCTAGTTTGATCCCCATGCTGTAGGGCAAGTGTTTCTCAAAGCCAGTCCTCAAGGCGCCCCAACAGGTCATGTTTTCAGGATTTCCCTCAGATGAAAATGGCTGTGGTAATTACCAAGGCAGTGAAACTGATTAAATCACCTGTGCAAAATAATGGAAAGCCTGAAAACATGACCAGTTGGGGCGCCTTGAGGACTGGAGTTGAGAAACACTGCTGTAGGGGACTACAGCCTGTTTAAGAGTTTTGTTTTTTTCCTGGTTAATATAGCACATTGGATGCCACATAGGCTGCGAACATGCAAAACAGGAATCCCCAACTATCACTGGGCTCCCAAGGTGGGAATGGCATACATTCATAGGAGCCCCGAGAGATAGAGAGCAGATCCCGCATCTACAACAAAGGGATGAAACAAGGTCCTTGTATTAGTGAATTCTGCAGTTCAGCTTCATGGCATATGTTTTCCTATTTCACCTCTTTTCTGAAAATAAGAAAAATTAAAAAAAAAATGTATACAACAAACCCCTTGGCATCACCCTTTACATAAGACAGGCTGCTTATTTGACAAGCAATGAGTTTCTTTTTTTTTACCATGAAGCCCTCTAGTGGTGATGTAAGAATGCATTCCAGGTTGGCCTGGCACATTTTATTGACCCTTTTATGTCCATGTGCTTTTCAAGTCAATAGCCCCGTAGGGGGCGT
Organism: Aquarana catesbeiana; assembly: GCF_042186555.1. Lineage (NCBI taxonomy): Eukaryota > Metazoa > Chordata > Amphibia > Anura > Ranidae > Aquarana > Aquarana catesbeiana. Next base: position 58,319,434 of record NC_133324.1, on the reverse strand, counting down.
TGGTTGGTAATTCCTGAGAAGAACGATGCACAGTTTTGCTGCACCCAGTGCTCAGTCAGCACTATCAATGCTTCAAAGTTTCACGTGGCTTGTAAAAACTGGACCATGCGTGATTGCACCGACTTGTGTTTTATTAACATTCCAGGGAGCGGTCTTGATTGCAGCAGGCAATAGTTAATCTGTCTCTTTATAAATAGCTTTCTAAACAAAACACCTAAAAAGATTAATAGCTGCAGAATATCTTCATTCCTGAGAGGGAGGATGGTACAGGTGAACGACATTCCAAATCCGTCACCTGGGAGACAAAAAAAGAAAATAAGTTATTATCAGTGGCGGCTGGTGGAGTTTTAGGATGGGGGGGGGCACCAGACCACGCCCTTCCTATTTGACTCCTCCCATTTCTCATGAGCCTCACACCTTATAGAATACAACCACTCTGTCCCCTGTATTCCACTTGCTTCCACCCATAGTGTTAGGAGTATACAGCTCAGCATCACAGGACAGAATATATAGCTCAGCACCACAGATCAGGGTTTACAGCTTAACCTCACAGATCAGGGTATACAGATCAGGGTATATAAAGCTTAGCCTCACAGATCAGGGTATACAGCTTAGCCTCATAGATCAGGGTATACAGATCAGGGTATATAAAGCTTAGCCTCACAGATCAGGGTATACAGCTTAGCCTCATAGATCGGGGTATACAGATCAGGGTATATAAAGCTTAGCCTCACAGATCAGGGTATACAGATCAGGGTATATAAAGCTTAGCCTCACAGATCAGGGTATACAGATCAGGGTATATAAAGCTTAGCCTCACAGATCAGGGTATACAGCTTAGCCTCACAGATCAGGGTATATAAAGCTTAGCCTCACAGATCAGGGTGTATACAGATCAGGGTATACAGATAAGCACAGGACCCCCCCCCCCCCCCCCCGCTCAGACAGCACACCCCCAACCCCCCCACTCGCGGCTCTGACAGCAAACTTACATCCCCCGTCTCTGGGCTCTGACAGCGGCACCCCCATGAAGAGGCTCTAGGCTCTGACAGCACTCCCTCCATCTCTGGGCTTTGACAGCGGCACCCCCCCCCCCCCCCTGGAGCTAGCGGCTCTAACAGCACCCCATCGCGGGGCTTGCAGGTCTGTCAGCACCCCCAACCTCCCCCCCGCGCCTATGTGGCTCGTGGCTCTTAGCTCTGACAGACTCCCTGTGGTCAGGCACTTACCGTCAGGCTTCTCTCCAAGTGCACCAGAGCGGCGATGGAGGTATCCTTCGTCCAGTCCAGCGTGTGTCTCCTCCACTCCTCTTCCTAAGCGCCAGGCTTCCAATAGGGTGGCCTGGCACTTTGGCCAATCAGGAAACAGGTCTGATGTTCTGCCTTCTGATTGGCGGGGAGGAAGGTTAGTGTGAAAATAGCAAAAATTAATTTGCTATAGTCACACAGTTGGGTGGGATCAGGGCGCAATCTCTGCGCCCCGTGCCCACCCTATTTTGAAGCTTATTAGAGCCTCTGGCTCTAATCAGATGCTTAAAAAAACAAAAAACACCCGCTCCCACCCCCGCCATAGGAGTCAATGCGTGCGGCATCCTGAAAGGGGCCGGGCGCATGGTTGGGGGGATGGCACCCGTGCGCCCACAATTCACGGGCTGCCACTGGTCATTATATTTGTATTAATTTGTTATAGGGGCCTGATTTCTTAAAATCAAAGTGCGCTTTTTCCTCCTGACCCCATACATGGAAGCACTACAATCAGTGGCGGCTGGTGCTCCATTGGTCGGAGGGGGGGGGGGCACGGCAGACAGACTTGACCACAGACATCCCCCTCTCCGTTGCTCCAGCCCGCCACCCCACACTAACTCTCACACCCCCCTCCCCGTCGCTCGAGCCCTTCACTACACACCATACACACCCCCCCCCACCCCGGTCGCTGGCCGGCCAGGCCCCCCCTGTCAGCCCTGCACTTATCCCATGCAGGTCACAGGTGCAAAGGTGGCTCCCCCCCCCCCCCCCCTCTGTCTCCTCCGTGTCCTGGCCGTCGCTTCTCCTCCCAGCCAATTGGGAGGAGAAACAGGAAGACATTAACGAATATTAATTCATTAATGTCACACAACAGGGTGGGCTCAGGGCGCAGTGCTCTATGCCCCCCAAAGCCCACCCTTTTTTAAAGCGCCAATCACGTGCTTCAAAAAAAGAAAACAAAAACCCCATTGGAATCCATGCGTCCAGTGCCCTGCATGTAGATTAAGGGGCCGGGCGCATGGATTAGGGGGACGGTGCCCCTGCGCCCCTAATGAGCGGCCACCACTAACTGCAATGATGTATTTTGTCAGTCTGTGGAGACTCTGTGGGGTTGATTTACTAAAGACAAAAAGACTGCAGTTGCTCCACAGCTTGGTAAATGAGCCAAGGCTGTGCTTTGCAAACAATACCCAATCAGGAGCAAGGAAAATAAAAAAATCAGCATTTTTGCTTGCACATGATTGGATGATGGAAGTCTTTTTTTTTTTTTATTCTTTATTTAAAGTTTTTTTTAGCAAAATACAGCATGAGGATACCATTCAAAAACAAATCAACACGTATTCAGTGAAATACAAATAGTGCTAAAAGAAAAATAAAAGCAATGACTACACTTAGCTGTAGAGTTCAAGGGAACGCACTGGAAATCATGGGGTACGACTTGTCATGTGACTTTGCAGTCCCAAGTCGTATTAGTGGAAACCGAGCCGAAAGAAGGAAACCTGCTTCCCGGCTCGGTTTCCACTAATATGACTTTGGACTGCAAAGTCGCATGACAAGTCGTACCCCATGATTTCCAATGAGTGCCATTTATCTGTGTGATCTCAAGTCGCAGCGACTTCAGAGTAGTCCCTGCACTACTTTGGTTCCACTTTGATGCGACTTGAGGTCCACAGACCTCAAGAATACACAGGAATTGTTTCAAGTCGCATAGAATTCGTGGCAAAATCATTCAGGTCGCAATAGTGGAAACATGGGCTTACTCTGATGGATGATATCAGAGACATTGTTAAACAGAAAAGGAAAAAAGAATAAAATAATAATTTTTTCCTCTCAAATGCCTAGGAAAACTTTATCCACAGTCGGGAACAAGATTCTGCAATGCCAGACGGTCTGCCGGAGGTAGACGCGGAAGTGGTTCCTATAACAAAGAATTTTATCTCACCAATCGATAATTCAGCCTCAATTGAGGATCCTTTAGACAGAATAGACCCCAACTTAAAGGAGCTTACCAAATGGCGGGTAAACGCCTGGAAGTCAGCAATTGCCCTATCTGTATCCAAAGCCCTGTGGGCATGGACCAAAAACATGGAAACAGTGATTCATCAAAATGTTTCTAGGGAAAATATAGTCAAGGCTTTGGACGAATTATGGCTCCCAGCAGACTTCACTGGTGAGACGGCGATGCATACAACTCGTTACTTCGCAAGATCAATGTCACTACTTTTGATAGCCATATGGGTATTGTGGTCAGAACTACGGGCAGCTGACACTGTGTCAAAACAAAATTAGTATAAATACCCTTTTTTTTGATGATAAATCACTCTTTGCAGAAAGGTTACAGAAAGCCATTTCCCACGTCACAGGAGGAAAGTCAGACTTGATTCCCCAGAACTGCAGAATTAGATGTACCCGGGGATTCGGGGATGCTTACTTGCACGCACCCATACTACAACTGTTAAGCCGTGTACACACGAGCGGAATGTCCGACAGAAAAAGTCAGACGGAAGCTTTTCATCGTATATTCCGATCATGTGTATGCCTCATCGGATTTTTTTTTTTTTCGAAAATTCTGACGGACCTAGAAATGGAACATGTTCTAAATATTTACGACGGAACCAATTCCTATCTGGAAAACCGCTCGCCTGTATGCTGTTCCGACAGACCAAAAACAACGCATGCTCTGAAGCAAGTACGAGACAGAAGCTATTGGCTACTGGCTATTGAACTTCCTTTTTATAGTCCCGTCGTACGTGTTGTACATCACCGCATTCTGGACGGTCGAACTTTGGTGTGACCGTGTGTAGGCAAGACCGCTTGAGTGCAATTCCGTCAGAGACACCTTCGGAGTTTATTCCGACGGCAAAACCGGTTGTGTGTACAGGGCATTACAGAAGTAACTGAGATTTTCGGTCAACCAGGCCCATCTACAATTCCAGAGTCTCCCCTTTGGACCCTGCACTTCCCTCAGAGCCCTCACGAGGGCTTGGATCACGGCAGTCCGGGTGGAACAGAACACAGATCACCTGATCTCACCTGAATATATAGGCTCTCCCAGCAGGCCAAGGGATTCAAGAAAACCCCTGCCCATTGGCTGGAACACCCACATACTAATGACCTGACCTTGGGTTGCCCTTCTCGTACGCAGTACCACCAAGTACCCAGCCACCTGGTGGTAGAAGAGAAAAGTGCAACAAGGCCAAGCTTAGGGACAAATCAATAGATCCCTATCCATCGACCGAGATAACTTCTCTTGGCAAGTAAATGTGTGAGGAGCATCCCTAACTAAACTCCAGGGTGCCACATCTAGATCAGGGATCCTCAAACTATGGCCCTCCAGCTGCTGCAGAACTACACATCCCATGAGGCATTATAAAACTCTGACATTCACAGACATGACTAGGCATGATGGGAATTGTAGTTCCTGAACAACTGGAGGGCCGTAGTTTGAAGACCCCTGATCTAGATAAAAGAATAGAATTCCCACTCCTGGGAAGTATGACATAATTTTGGCCTACGCTAGATACCAGGAAACAACTTAAAGAGGAAGTCTGCCCACTTCTGCAAAAACTAAAAGCCAGCAGCTACACATGCTGCAGCTGCTGACTTTTAATAATAGGACACTTACCTGTCCTGGAGTCCAGCGATGTCGGCAACGCGGCTGATGTTTCCATCAGCTGTCGGGTGCTGCCACCGCCATTGCGGGTAAGGGAACCCGGCAGTGTAGCATTAGGGCTTCAAGACGGGTCCCTACTGCACATGTGTGAGGCACCGCTGCGCTCTCCTACTGGCCTAGCGGCAGGGGAAGGAGGAGGGAGCCGAGGTGTGACTCCCGGAAGTGGGGACAGGATACCTGTCAAAGACAGGTATCCTCTCCCCCCCCAAAAGGTGCCAAATGTGGCACCGGAGGGGGGGGGGGGAGACAAATGAGCGGAAGTTCCACTTTTGGGTAAAACTCTGCTTTAAGAAATAAAAAATAAATCAAATTAAAGGCGTAGTAACCTTGGGGGGGAAAAAAACCTGGACCCCTTTAGGTTTATGCCATAATGTGGTAGTATGCACTGCATGATCGCACATTATGACAAACTTACCTCAGAAATTATGCCCTCCAGCGATTGTCATGCAGAGACTTTCATCTTCACCCTGTCTTCCTTACGGGTTTGCGGGCTCCAGCCGTTTGAATGGCCGGGTTCCAATGATGTCGCGGTCACAGCGTGGCGCTCCGCATTCCACAGCATACTGTGTGGCTGTGTATGGGCAGGTGACATCATCGGCCATTGCCGATAGGAATATCTCCGAAAAGGTGCACGTTTAGGAGACATTCATTGTACCTACAGGTGCACTCACAGGGTTAACTACTACTTTAAAAACTATAAATATAATATACCTTCCTATCCATTTATTAATGCGGCATGAGAATTAAAAAAAGTTGCTGTTGATTAGGAAACTTTAGTTCTGCTTTAAGTGCGGGGAGGGTAGATATTGGGGAAGTTAAATGCTGCTTTATGCAACTTCCCAGACATCTATTTTTTAGATTTTTGGAAAGTGCAACCTTTAATAAATGAATAAATTCAACAAAACCTGACCCAATCTGTCAGCATTTCAAATCAAATTTTTCCTGATCAGGTCTTGGAATAAACATTTTAGTTATGTTACATTTGTACAGAATTTACAACAGCTCACTTACGTTCTTTGCTATTGCTACAATCTAAAATCATCCAGTGATGCGTAGGCTGGATCATCTGGGAAAAAAATAAAAGAAGAAGAAGATTGATCTCACATAAAGCCATGCAGAAATGTTAATTTGTACAGATTTAAGGCCTCGTGCACACCGGGTGTTTGCTTGTCTCCTCTGAACACCAGAAACAGGAGAAAAGTTCATAACAAAATGCAGTGCAAGAAACCTGCGTTCAAAACGCACTGCAGTTGCGATCTGTAGCAAGTGTCAATGTTAACTTGTTAACTTAACCACTCGCCGACCATGCTATAGCCGAAAGATGGCTACAGCACAGTCGTCCAGTTCTGGGAGGCCATGGACGTCCTCCCAGAACCCGGGCGCGCATCAGGCGTACTATGTGACCACTTTGTCCTTTTCGTCAAAGCTGATCACAGATCAGGGTAAAAGGGCCAATCAAAGCAGCCCTTTACAATGTGATCAGCTGTGTCCAATCACAGCTGATCACATGTAAACAAACTTGCTGATTATCAGCAGTCCTTTCCTCCCACTCTGTGTGAGGAAAGGATTGCTGAAAACTGGCAAGGCTCTCAGTACATTGTTTACACTCATAATGAGGACACTGATCATCAGCGCCTTCATGATCAGTGCAGCCCCATCAGTGCCCATCAATGCAGCTTATCAGTGCCACCTATCAGTGCCCATCAGTGCAGCTTCATCAGTGCCAATCAGTGTAGCCTCATCAGTGCCAATCAGTGCATCTTCATTGGTGCATTGGTGCCCATCAGTGTAGCCTCATCAGTGCCAATCAGTGTTGCCTCATCAGTGCCAATCAGTGTTGCCTCATCAGTGCCCATCAGTGCAGCCTCATCAGTGCCCATCAGTGCAGCCTCATCAGTGTCCATCAGTGCAGCCTCACCAGTGCCCATCAGTGCAGCCTCACCAGTGCCCATCAGTGCAGCCTCACCAGTGCCCATCATCAAAGCTCCCAATAGTCCCTAATTTCGAGGGATTGTCTCTCATTTAGAACAAAGTTTCTCTGTCCCTCTTTCTTCCTCATTTGTCCCTCATTTTGGTCTGATCTATACAGTTGTATATAAAGTGCACTATTTATCAAAGTGTTTCCCAGTGCTAAACCTTTCATCCAAATTCTAAACTGCTGCATTTGCAAATTTCAAAAGCCAATATAAAGGAATAGTAGTGCTAAAAAATAAAATAAAAATCACTTGTGGGTTTAACTAATCTTTTTTTAAAATAATTCTCCTTTAAGGGGCGTGACAGGGGTGTGTGTCCTATGCCTTCATACTTGTGTTAATAGGTGTCCCTCATTCCCATCTTAAAAAGTTGGGAGGTATGCATCAGTGCACATTGTGACGAACGCAGGTGTCAGATCCCTGCCCTCCTCGCTAACTTGCAACGAAGGACCGGCCAACCTCACACCACGCTGTCACTTACGTAACAATGCCACTCTCAGCTGCGCCTAGCACAAAGATTTTCCAGCTCGCGGGACCACAATCTAGGTGCGAGCAGCCTGAGAGTGATTGTCACTGGGCTAATTACACAATTAACCCTTTAACTGCCACCACCCCCGTTTAAAAGACTGAGCTGGAGGAGACTCGTAATTTTAGCAATACCAATTATAATTTTAGAATAAGCATCTGCCACACACACTGTCACCACAGACAGGTCTGCTCAGAGTCTTACTCTACAACAGTAGCACCCTTCAAAAGGCAGGTTCGTTTATAGCTTGCATTAAGAGCTTTAGGGACAAGGTTAACACTTTTCAACATAAGGGTTTATTATGAAAAGGTCAAAGTTGATGCAAATAAAACATTTACAGAAAAAAGATGTTTCAAAAAATAAAGACAATATACAGCCACAAAGCAATAAGGTAGAATTGGGAAGAAAGAATACTTGCAATTAATGTCCAAGGGTTGATCAGAGTTCGATCAATGAGCTTGGTAATCGGTTCTCGACTTGGCAGATGTTTCTTCTTGGATGGTAAAAGGAGAACTGACCATTGTCTTGGCATCTCCTCTTTTCCGTCAAATCAAAGGGGGTGTTGACAGTGACCAGTAACCAATCGTCTGGTCATCTTGTTTAGGGGTTGGTTGCTGGGAGGTGTCTACACTCATGACCACGTCCCAAGTAGATTTTGTAATACATTTCATATATCTGCATCTATAGTGTTTACAGACTCCCAATATCCATATTATTATTCAACTTGAGATTTCCTTCAAAACAAGTCTAAACATGCCATATCTATAACGTATAGCCTGCTTTGGAGGAATAAGTGGTCCCAGGGGTTTCCCATATGACCTGACATAGGGGTGTCTGGACTTGAAACGTTCCATATTATCTGAGGAAACTAAATATGTCCAGATTATGGCTGTGCTATTACTAAGTCAGAAGTTAGGACACATGCTGAAATTTCATACTTATAAGTTGGAGGTGTATTCAGACAATTTACAACCGGGGCCTGTTAGGTCTCTGAATGGGGAGGGTGACAGTTTTACGACAGGCCTGAACACTGCCCTTACAACAAATGTTTTCTACTGACCTAACCTGGTTCTGTTTTCTCTGTTGAGATAACCTTTTCTGTTGAACTTAAAAAGCTTTGAATTCCTAAGACAAGGGAGGAGGGAGGAGGGAGTTCAGATTTCTCTGTATGTTACATGGTTAGCCAAACTGTCATGGCTACTTCCACACAAGATGGCAGCTAGCTACAGCTTTTCATGTCCCGTACGTGATATCGTTACACACATCAGTGAAGGAGAAAAATTATTTATTTGCAAAATTTTATGACAGAAACGAAGAAAAAGGTTTTCCTATTCAAAAATTTCTGCCTTTTTTTCGTTTGATAAAAGTGACACAAATTTCATATGGGTACAGTGTCGCATGACCGTGCAATTGTCATTCAAAGTGCAACAGCGCTGAAAGCTGAAAATTGGCCTGGGCATTTGCCTGCACAGGATCACATGGTACAGAAGTACCATGCAATTCGGTTCCTACGCATTTTATAAAGTAGTGCATGCGCTACTTTTGGTGCGATTTCAAGCACACTGCACACAGATGGCATGTGAATTGTACAGGAATGCATGGGTGCGTTCCTGTGCATTCCTGTCCAGCATAGTGTATAATGGGGGGAATGGACCCATAGATGTTAGTCGTTATTCTAAAACCTAAATACAAAAAGATCAATTCCTATTTTTTTATTTCATAATAAAGAATAACAAAATAAAATGAATTCTCTATTGCTATAGAATAGATAACACAAATATGTACGTTTGTCCTCTTACCTGGAATGCTGATAGGAGTTTGTGGTGGAGGTCTCCTAGAAAAAAAGATGGCATAGTCAAAAAGCAATGGACCAATGGATCACAACACATATAGTGCCTTGAAAAAGCATTCATAACCCTTGACATTTTACACATTTTGTTACAACCAAAAAACGTAACTGTGTTTTATTGGGATTTTATGTGATAGACCAACACAAAGTGGCACAAAATTGTGAAGTCGAAGGAAAATGATAAATGGTTTTCAGCATTTTTTACAAACAAATATGTGAAAAGTGTGGCGTGCATTTGTATTCAGCCCCCCTGAGTCAATGCTTTGTAGAACCACCTTTCACTGCAATTACAGCTGCAAGTCTTTTTGGGGATGTCTCTACCAGCTTTATACATCTAGAGAGTGACATTTTTGCAAATTCTTCTTTGCAAAACAGCTCAAGCTCTGTCAGATTGGATGGAGAGCGTCTGTGAACAGCAATTTTCCTGCCACAGATTCTCAATTGGATTTAGGTCTTGACTTTGACTGGGCCATTCTAACACATGCATGTGGTTTGATCTAAACCATTCCATTGTAACTCTGGCTTTATGTTTAGGGTCGTTGTTCTGCTGGAAGGTGAACCTCCACCCCAGTCTCAAGTCTGTGCCAGACTCTAATGCCGTGTACACACGGGCGGACTTTTCGGCATCAAAGGTCCGACGGTCTTTCCGACGGACTTTCAACTGACTTTTGAACAAACAGACTTGCCTACACACGATCACACCAAAGTCCGACCGATTCGTACGTGATGACGTACGACCGGACTAAAATAAGGAAGTTGATAGCCAGTAGCCAATAGCTGTCCTAGCGTCAGTTTTCGTCCGTCGGACTAGCATACAGACGAGCGGATTTTTCGACCGGGCTCGAGTCCATCGGAAAGATTTGAAACATGTTCCAAATCTAAAGTCTGTCTGATTTTCAACTGAAAAAGTCCGCTGCAGGTCCGATGATGCCCACACACGGTTGGATTGTCCGACGGATTCGTCCCGTTGGACCAGTCTGATCGAAAAAAGTCTGCCCGTGTGTACACAGTCTAACAGGTTTTCTTCTAAGATTGCCCTGTATTTGGCTCCATCCATCTTCCCATCAACTCTGACCAGCTTCCCTGTCCCTGCTGAAGAAAAGCATCCCCACAACATGATGCTGCCACCACCATGTTTCACGGTGGGGATGGTGTGTTCAGGGTGATGTGCAGTGTTAGTTTTCCACCACACATAGCATTTTGCTTTTAGGCCAAAAGTTCAATTTTGGTCTCATCTGACCAGAGCATCTTCTTCCCCATGTTTGTTGTGTCCCCCACATGGCTTCTCACAAACTGCAAATAGGACTTCTTATGGTTTCCTTCAACAATGGCTTTCTTCTTGCCACTCTTCCATGAAGGCCAGATTTGTGGAGTGCACGACTAATAGTTGTCCTGTGGACAGATTCTTCCACCTGAGCTGTGGATTTTTGCAGCTCCTCCAGGGTTACCAGAGTTGTCAGTTTAGGTGGACGGCCATGTCTTGGTAGGTTTGCAGTTGTGCCATACTCTTTCCATTTTCAGACAATGAATTGAACAGTGCTCTGTGAGATGTTCAAAGCTTGGGATATTTTTTTGCACACAGGTGGACTCTATTTACTAATTAGGTGACTTCTGAAGGCAGTTGGTTCCACTATATTTTAGTTAGGGGTATCAGAGTAAAGGGGGCTGAATACAAATGCACGCCACACTTTTCACATTTATTTGTAAAAATTTTTGAAAAACATTTATCATTTCCACTTCACAATTATGTGCCACTTTGTGTTGGTCTATCACATAAAACCCCAATAAAGTACATTTACGTTTTTGGTTGTGACATGACAAAATGTGGAAAATTTCAAGGGGTATGAATACTTTTTTAAGGCACTGTAACCAGAAAAAACGATTGCAATGCACACACGTTTCCACGTTTCTTTCAACTTATTTACATGTATTTTATATTTAATCACACGGTTTGACATTAATTGGGTTTAACCCTTTTTGCTGCCGGACCTGACAGGGGGGCGGGTTTTCACACATTCCCGGCGGCTGTAGACTCCTGCCTGTCATATGGAAGCATTCAGGCAGCTACACTGCAACCCAATTGCTTCTACATACCCCTGGTAATGGCACCCGCTCCCCGCTATGTATCCAGGGCTCCGTTTGCCCAGCTGCAGGCCCAGGACTGACACTGCGGGTGCGGCTGGGAAGAGGGGAGGGAGAAAAGCGGACACACGTCCACTCTCCTCCCCTTTTTTTTGTCTTTGACGTCACTTCCAGGTCAGCCTCTCATTATCCCAGGAAAGCTTGGCCGGCAAAGAATGTAATGTAATGCGATCTGCATTGCATTACATTCAGTGGAGTACATGGGAGACATCCAGGGTCTTTTAGATGTCTCATTAAAGAGAACCTGTCAACAAAAAATTATCACATAGGGGACTTTTTGTCGCCTATGTGATGAAAAAAAAAGTTACATAAAAAAAAAAAATATCTAAATTGAAAAGTTACACCCAAGCACATAACATTCTTCCCCAAAAATGTTTTGAGACCCCCCCCCTCCCAAATATGCATGTTCGAACGTAAACTCATGTGTTGGGACGCCTACGCATGAAAATGCCAATTGCGACACACATGTTACATATCGCCATGCACGCCGGACTGAGAGCAATAATTCTAACACCGGACCCCCTCCGTGACACTAAACTGGTGACCTATAGGGGGCTTTTAAAGTGTCGTCTATGGAAAATATAGGGTACTGAAGTTTGTCGTCGTTTAACGGTTGCACGCAAATTTAAGGTTTTTTTTTTTTTATTATTTTTTTTTTAATTTTATAAAAGACATACAGTAGAAAAGAGTGGCATTGACACAACGCCAAGCCACTCCAACGACCAAACATGGCCAACCATTACAGATAACAACCGTACTAACAGTCTCCTGGCTGAGTTTAGAAAACTCAAATTTAAGGTTTGACATGTTAGGTATCTATTAACTCGGTGCAAACTCGGCTTTTATATTTTACCAAGAATATGGGTAATTTATTGTGTTTTGCGTGCTGTATTTTTTTACTGAAATGTTGTGATTCCTAGACCTTTACAGTAATATTGTGTAACATAAAAATTGGAACTACCAATATTTTATTCTCTAGGGTGTCTGCTTTCAGAAAATATACTATGTTTGGGGTTTTTTATGTAACCTTCAGGCCTAAAATGATTTTTTAACAATGAGTACAAAAAAAAATGCAAAAACGCCTCTGGCAGAGAAAGTGTTAAAGAAAGTTCAGAATCAGAATTGTCTTAATCTAAAGGTGAGCTATGGCCTGGCTATGGACATTTAAATATTCACATGTTATTAAAGATAGATTCTAGGTATGGATATTTTATACATTGTTATATTGGTTCAGCTTGGACCAATGTAACTATGTATATACTATACCTGTGTGTAATGTAGGAGGAAATCTCCACTTGGACTTGGACCTCTTGGACTTATGTCCAAAAGGGGATGTCCCCTCTTGGACAGAAGTCAAAAGAACCTCCTGTTCTTGTGACAACTCTAAAATGTTGGATTTCCCATTCTTTTTTGTATTGGGGACTACTGGAGTAGCGCGGGGGGTGCAGAGGGGGCTGTGGCCCCGGGCGCAACATTTAGGGGGGTGAAATCCCACACCAGGCAGTGTATCACTGCCGGCTCCGTCCCCCTAATGTTTACTTCCTGTGTCCCTGAGCTCAACTGTGGCTGGTGCCCTGTGATTCGACGAATGGGGTCATGTGCGGCGGCTTCGGTGGGGCTGGTCTATCCATGATTGCGGCGGGGGTGGTCTATCTGTGATCGCGGTGGGGATGGCCTATCAGTGATCGCTGCGGGGCTGGCCTATCTGTGATCGTGTTTGCTCCTGGAGTCCCGCCTCCACCTCGTTGTGAACACCGTTGATGTCTTCACCTCCTCCAGGCTCCCCCCTCTCTTCCGGACTGATGGAAGCTACAAGCTGCAGGTAAGGGGGTGGATATACGGTCTGGGGAGAGGGAGCAGCCAGCTAGAGGGATTAGAGAGATAAGACAAGCAGTTAGAGTCAGAATAAATAAAAGAAAGGTCTGGTGTCAGTGTAGTGGTCAGTGCAGTGTGTAGTGTAGAGTGTAGTGGTCAGTGTAGTGTAGTGCGTAGTGTAGTGTAGTGGTCAGTGCAGTGTGTAGTGTAGAGTGTAGTGCGTAGTGTAGTGTAGTGGTCAGTGCAGTGTGTAGTGTAGAGTGTAGTGCGTAGTGTAGTGTAGTGGTTAGTGCAGTGTGTAGTGTAGAGTTTAGTGGTCAGTGTAGTGTAGTGCGTAGTGTAGTGGTCAGTGCAGTGTACTGGTATAAAAATAAATGCAAAGTATTCTCTGATTGGACGAGGTGGAGAGCGTGACATCACCACTATGCCTCTCCAGCTGGTCCAAATAGTTGTGTCATAAATGCAGCAGGGCAACCAGGAGCAAGCTGAGATCAGTATAGTAGCGGTGTCTACTTCCTTGATTTCCAGCTTTCAGGGGTATCAGCCAAGTATGGTATATACATAGTTACACTGGGCCAAGCTGGACCAATTTAACTATGTATATAATATGCATACCTGGAATAAAAAATAAAAAAAATCTGTAAATATGCTTAAAATAGTTTTAAAGCCTACACATTTTTTACCCTAAAACATTCCTTGCATTAAAAGAGAAGTATGGGTTTTGTTTTTGTTTTTTCGTTTCATACTTACCTAGGTGGATGGAGCATCAGTCCGATACTGCAGATGTCCCCCGCCGGCTCTAACACTGGGAACCGAGCCACCGAACACCGCTGACCGCTCGGTTCTCTCCCCTCCCCGAGTGATGCTGCCAGGTCAATCAGCATCTCTCCTGCTCTGTACCTCCACGCTCATTGGAGCGCTGAGCTGTGGAGGGGCGGGGAGTGGCCATCTCAGCGGCTCTCTGAGAGGCTAAGACTGCCATCAGTCCAGGCAGCTGGCGGATCCAGACTTGGGAAGTCAGGATGATGCAGTGCCTCAACCGATGGCAGTGACGTCAGCGAAGAGCTGACATCAGACTGCTCTCCGCTGAAAACGGGTCACAGCAGTGTAAAACAAATTGCACTCCTGTGACCCAGAGGAGAAGCCCAGTATAAAAAGCTCAGGCTGGACTTCTCCTTTAAGGTAAAAAATGTTAAGGCATTTTTTTTCTTCTTCATTAGACTCACTGGTTGAATGAAAAAAAAGAAAAAATCATGTATGGATGGCTTAAACTGGTAGTAACTTTTACCTACAGGTAAGCCCATAAGGCAGGTAGACCGGTGGAAGATGGAAGCCCTGTCAATTGAGATAGCATGACATTGGAGGGCTTCGTTTTAAGGTAAGTCTCTCATAATGTGCTAGAATGAGATGCATACTAGCACATTATGACATTGCCTTGCAGGGGAAGTTTTTTTTTTTTTTTTAATTGTGGTTCCCTACCGCTTTAAAGGTTGTGCCATATCAGACTGTCTCTCTTTTATTCAGTTCTTTTGTTTTATAATTATGGTGACTGAACAGGATTTTTTAGAAATGTTTTTTTTTTTACATTGCAGCAAAAAATATGTTGAAATTTAGGCCCCTTTCACAGGGGCGGACTGATGAAGTCCAATTGGACAAAAAAGTGGCAACTACCCAAATCTATTACTGGCCCTTGCAGCAAAGTGCACATGGAAGGGCGACGCACATCTCAAACAAATAAAAGATTTCCCAGCACACTTACTGACCAGCCTGCAAAACAACCAAATTGGCCAGAGGGTTTCGTTTGAACCAGACCGACCAGGTCCACCTGTCAGTTTTCTAGGCACACCCGATCGGACCAGGCATTGCCTTCTATGGAGCGGCAGGTGTTAACGGACCCTCCAACATCCAATATGATCCTATCCGCTAAAAACAGACGTTCCCCATCCATTCAGAGGATCGGATGGTTATCAGTTGTAAACGGACAGGTGGTTTGTTTACATCTGACCACCCATAGAGGACAGCGGGCTGTGTCTGTGTCCTCTTTGCATAAGCGGAGCGGACAAGCATAGTGATCAGTGGACAGATTCCCAGGGATGTGCAGTCAGGGGAGGCAGGTGAGGCATTTATAAAAAAAATTTCAAAAAAACCCAAAAACAATCGAGCTTTGAGAGTTGTAGCTTGGTGACCTGGGGTCACAGAGACCCCAAATTTAGGGGGGTAGGTAGCTGAAGTCCTACCCCACCACTGGTAAAAATTTGGGGGCCTCTCAGAAGCTACATACAGAGCACCCAGTTTAAATACAAGCTGACACACTGTTTGCAGCAGACTGAGAGGATGACCTCACAGTGCCTCTCACTTCTTGTCAGAGGAACTGAGCTTAATGGACAGCTTGGAGCCTTGGACCAAAGGTAAAGCACCATTGGAACAAGTTGACCAATAAAAATGCTGCAGTGGAGGCTCTCCTCTCATTGCAGTGTCAGAGAAGGGGGCATGTGTCTAAAAGACACATGCTCCCTTCCAGCCCAGCCCTCTTAACTAGAAGGAAAAAGCATGGGTTTATGGGTATTATATTTACCCACAATCCCATGTTTTTCTCACACAGTTAAGAGAAGGACTAGTTAAGCGGGGGACTGAGAATCTGCTGCCTGTTGAAAAGGTACTGTTATAATCAAGCTAAATCATATATTATTATGCTATATGTTATAAAATATTAATTTATTATTTATCTTTTTACACTGAAATTACTGGTTTGAAGTTATAACTTCAAACTTCAGTAATTTGTCCGTTAAGCCACCTGCTTGAGTACAGTTTTTGAAAATGTAGTAAATTATCTTAAAAACAAGATAATAATAATTATTGTATATTACTTACTAATGGTAATTAACCCCTTGCCACCCAGGCCAATTCTGACACTTCTCTCCTACATTGCTAGAAAAAAACTCAGAACCCCCAAACATATATATGGTCGTTGCAACTTTTTATGTTACACAGTATTTGCGCAGCAATTTTTCAAATGTGTATTTTTGGAAAAAAAAAAACTGTTTCGTGAATATAAAAAAATAATAAAAATAATTAAAAAAAAACACTAAAGTTTACCCCATTTTTTTGTACAATATGAAAGATTATGTTACCCCAAGTAAATAGATACCCAACATGTTAGGCTTTAAAATTGCGCACACTCATGGAATGGCGCCAAACTTCGGTACTTAAAAATCTCCATAGGTGACGCTTTACATTTTTTTATAGGCTACATGTTTAGAGTTACAGAGGAGGTCTAGTGCTAGAATTATTGCTCTCGCTCTAACGATTGCAGCCTATGTAACTTGTGTGTATCTGGCTCTGATACTAGCTGGTGGCTCACCAGCCACTGACCTCACCGCACGTCCCTGGCCTAAAGAAGACGGCAGGTGTAGCCAAAGAAATTCCAGATAAAACTGCAACTCGTATAGAAGATTGTAGCTACAAACCTGGTCAGTGGCGTTGAATTCTTCTGATTGCTGTAGAAGTTTTCATAAGGGATGGGAGCTGGAAAACACAAGGTATAGAGGCCGTTATAGGATGTGCAGTACTGGTAACTTTTTCTACAGACTGAGTACCGAGGGCCACACATCATATACCAAAGGGCCACATGCAGTCATCGGACTGCAGGTTGCAATTTGCAAGATAAAGGAAAATTTGCAAACATGGCCTGTCGGGGGTACTTGAGGATTGCGGTTGAGAACCACTGGCCTAGTCAGTCTCCAGACCTTAATCCTATAGAAAATTTATGGAGGGACCTGAAAATTCGAGTTGCCAAGCAACAGCCAAGAAACCTTAAGGATTTGGAGAAGATCTGTAAAGAAGAGTGGACCGAAATCCCTCCTGAGATGTGTGCAAACCTGGTCACCAACTACAAGAAACGTCTTACCTCTGTGCTGTCAACATGGGTTTCTTCACCAAGTACTAAGTCATGTTTTGCTTGGGGATCAAATACGTATTTTACTCAATGAACTGCAACTTAATTTATAGCATTTGTTTTATGTGTTTTTTTTCTGGATTTTTGGTCTCTGTCATTTAAAATACACCTATGATAAAAATTATAGACCCTTCATTTCTCTGTAAGTGAGAAAACTTACAAAATTTGCAGGGGATCAAATAATTATTTTCCCCACTGTACATAGAAGCAAGGATTTAAAGTGAACCTGTCACCCAGTCCTTCTCTGCACTGTTCAATCACCGGCACAGTGCAACTACTGGAGACCAAAGTCCTGTGTAGGCTCCTTGTAGGCCTGTGTTGAACCCCGCCCCAGAGGTGCAGTGCTTGGCATCACAATTGGTCACTCAGACACTGAGCACTGCATCCTGGGAAGAAGAGGACTCCGGGAGGGTGAACAGAGCCACAGGGGAGGGAAAGTGAGTATAAGTGGAAGAGAGAAAGGCCTATCAAGAACACCTGTCACTTTGCTCTGCCTGGTAATCTTTAACCACTTGCCCTCTTCATGACCAGGCCATTTTTTGCAATACTGCACTTCGCTACTTTAACTGGCGTCGTGCAACGCTGTACCCATAAAAAAAAAAAAATTATGTCCTTTTTTTCCCCACAAATAGAGATTTTTTTGGTGGTATTTGATCACCTCTGCGTTTTTCTTTTTTGCACTATAAACAAAAAAGACCGACAATTTAAAAAAAAACAATATTTCTTAATTTCTGCTATAAAACATCAAATGAAAAAAAATAGAAAAAATCTAATTTCTTCATCAATTTAGGCCAATATGTATTCCGTTACATATTTTTGGTAAACAAATCCCAATAAGTGTATATTGATTGGTTTGCGCAAACGTTACAGTGTCTACAAACTATGGGATAGATTCATGGACTTTTTTATTTATTTACTTATATTTTGACTAGTAATGGCGGCAATCAGCGACTTATAGCGGGACTGCGACATTGTGGCGGACAAAATCGAACACTAAGTGGCACTTTTTGGGGACCAGTGACACCAATAAAGTGATCAGTGCAAAAAAATACACACTGTCACTGTACTAATGACACTGGCAGGGAATGGGTTAACATCAGGGGTGATCAAAGAGTTAAACGTGTTCATAGGCAGTGCCTGCCAACTGTGTGGGGGAGGTGCTTTTACTGTGGGAAGGCAGAGATCCGTGTTCCTGCTTTATAGGAACACAGCCTTCCCTTCTCACAGAACGGCGATCTGCCTTGTCTACATAGGCTGGTCGTCGTTCTGCCTGTCTCCCGAACGATCGGCGGGTCCCGGCGGACATCGCGTTCCCCGGACCGCTGATTGGCTCCCGCTGTGTCCAATCACAGCTGGAGAGGATCATCCCTAGCCCACGTGCGCGCCCCAGACCCCGAAAGTGCAGGATCGCGTACAGGTACCTGATCCTGCCCAGGGGAGCCGATTTGCCACCGTATATTTACTGTATATGGTCGACAAGCGGTTAAAACCATCATTGCCTTGTTCAAGCTGATCTCATTTACATCATTATTAAAAAGAAGAACATTTTTTAAATGACTATACAAACCCTTTAAAGGAATTCCATTATGACAGGAAAGCACTGCTGACTGAAAATGCGAATTGCTTGGTTCACCCAAAACAAGTACCCAGATAGGGACTTCTGAATTGTCCCTGACCTTATGATGACGTTACAGATCTACATGCTTGTTCCAGGGCAATGACTCAAAAAAAGAAAAAGAATGAAGTGGGAAGATAGGTGTAGAAGCTAGCCAGTATTTTCAGAAGAAGGTGAAGAATTGGTAGCTGTTAAAGCGGAAGTAAACTCGTTGATTTAACAGCTTCAAAAAACGGTTACATTCCCGGCATGCCAGGATTGCTAATGGTCACATTGGCTTGTTCTCTCAACCAAACTGTCAAACCATCCAATGGCTGGTGTCATAACAGATCACATGTGCAGCATCAAGGCAGTTGAAGATTAAACAGAGGCCAAGATGGCAGCTTTCTTGGCTGAAAACGATTGGAGGGTTTAGTTCCACTTTAATTTTTTGAGATTTCTCTCTAGGTGTAATGTTGATGTACAATGCACAATTGTAAAAAAAATGCCAAGTCAGGGGGTACCTGGTGGTTTATCTCCAGTCCTATGGCCTTCTGCAAAACATTCAATGTCTTTTTCGATATTACAGCCCTCCAGCGCCTTACGGACTTCTTCATGGATCTGAAAGATCACAGAAATGACATGAGAGTTACAGAGCGATGTTAAGGGGGTCTATTTCTAAAACGTTCCTTAGATGAATGTCACACGTGGCCAAGTGTGTATGAATGTATGTGACATTCGTCCAACCAAAGATTTATAACTAGAACCCTAAGTGGTTGAATGTTATTTTACTTTTATTTAACTGCCTTATACTGGCCAGTAGATCTATTGTATTACAAACTGGACTATCTTGTTAGCTATCGATCAGCACTGAAAAGTTGGCGTTTAAGTGATACCATTTATTGGCTAACTAAAGTTGTAAATAACAAAATAACCTAACATGTTGTGTCGAATCCTTGAATCTTTAAAAGAGATGTATGGGGTTTCTATTTTAGAATCATGAGGCCGGCAACTAGTGATGGGATTGATGGTCGAGTCGAACTTATATCAGTTGTTCGTTTGTTCGTAGAACAAACGAACATAAGGGGCGCTCGCCCGATGTGGAGCGCCCCATAATGCACTGTGAGATCACAGTGCATTGAAGGCTGCTGAATGGCCAAAGCATGCACCTGACCTGTATGCTTTGGCTAATCACAGCGCGATGTGCTGTGAGAGCCATGACTGACCAAAGGCAGGGTGCCTTTGGCCAATCATGGCTCAGGGGCTTAGTCCACACCCCACACTATATAAGGCTGCTTACACGGCGGCCGTATATAGTTTGAATTAGGAGAGAGATTAAGCAGGGTAGTTAGTGGATTGAG
The DNA here is from genome assembly GCF_042186555.1 of Aquarana catesbeiana. Classification (NCBI taxonomy): domain Eukaryota; kingdom Metazoa; phylum Chordata; class Amphibia; order Anura; family Ranidae; genus Aquarana; species Aquarana catesbeiana. Next base: position 58,299,302 of record NC_133324.1, on the reverse strand, counting down.
CATGCAGTCAGTGTAGAATATATAATACAGTGCAGAGTATATAGTGCAGTTAGTGTATATATAATACAGTGCAGAGTATATAGTGCAGTCAGTGTAGTGTATATAATATAGTGCAGAGTATATAGTGCAATCAGTGTAAAATATATAATACAGTGCAGAGTATATAGTGCAGTCAGTGTAGTGTATATAATACAGTGCAGAGCATAAAGTGAAGTCAGTGTAGTGTATACAATGCAGAGCAGAGTATATAGTGCAGAGTATATAATACACTGTATTCAAGTGGTTAAGGGGAACCCTATGGAAGAATTAAGAAAAAAATGGCCTGGGGTCCCCCCAAAATCCATACCAGACACTTATCTGAGTATGCAGCTTGGCAGGGCAAGAAGGGGGGGGCAAGCGAGCCCCCACCCCCTCCTGATGCATACCAGGCCGCTTGCCCTGAACATGGGGAGGGTGCTTTGGGGGCCCCCCAAAGCACCTTGTCCCCATGTTGATGGGGACAAGGGCCTCTTCCCGACAACCCTGGCCAGTGGTTGTCAGGTGTCTGCGGGCGGGGGGCTTATTGGAATCTGGAAGCCCCCGTTAACAAGGGGGCCCTCAGATCTCGCCCTCCCCCTATGTGAATGGGTATCGGGTAGATTGTACCCCTACCCATTCACCAAAAAAAGTGTCAAAAAGTAAAAAACACAAGAGACCGTTTTTGACAAGTCCTTTATTAAAAAAGAAAAAAATCATCACATGACGTCAGAAGGGGGCAGGGTCACTCAGTTACGTCTCCAGATGGCCCCACCCTTGCCTATTTAAGAGCTGTCAAAGCATAGAGACAGCAATTAGCGAGAGGCCTCCCATGGAGGCGGAGCATTGTGTATTTTTGATATTTTTCGGGTCTGTTAGGCGGCGTGATTGATGGTGGATTTACCTAGCAGGTGTTTTTTTTTTAATAAAGGACTTGTCAAAAACTGTCTCTTGTGGTTTTTACTTTTTGAAACTTTTTTGGTGAATGGGTAGGGGTACAATGTACCCCTACCCATTCACATAGGGGGGGGCCAGATCTGGGGGCACACAGTTTTTTTTTTAATTTTTTGAGAGGGACCTCACACCGTTTTTTTCATTTTTTTTTTCATCTATATTGCCGGGAACAGGAAATACTTTACAGCCACGAGCAAGTTTAAATGACATTTTTTCCTTTAGAAATGTCAATTATTGCTGCGGCACTGTTCTACACATCGCACAGATGCTCCACTTTACCGGCAGACTAAGGGGACCCCCCCCCCCCCCCCCCGGCATGATATTTAAAGGAATATTTCATTTTTATTGTTTCACATTAAAATCACTGCTCCTTTAAAAACTATTGTTTTAAAAAACTTTTTTTTTGCATTGATACATGACCCCCAGGGCAGTACCCGGGTCCTCATACACTTTTTATGGCAATAACTTGCATATAAGCCATTAAAAGGAGGAATTTTGATTCTTCATGTTCATGTCCCATAGACTTACATGGGGTTCGCATGTTCACTAGACATTTTTGCCTGTTCGAGGTGTTCTGGTGCGAACTGAACCTGGGGGGTGTTTGGCCCATCCCTACTGGCAACCAAGTATCATACACAGGTACATAACTGTTAAAAAAAGTATTATCCACAGATATGAATCATTTATTGATTACAAGGTGACTATACAGCACAGAATGCTAACGCGTTTCGGCTAAACAGCCTTACTTATAGCATCATGCTAAGGCTGTGTAGCCGAAACATGTTAGCCTTCTGTGCTGTATACTCACCATGTAGTCAGTAAAGGATTCATATCTGTGAATATGTACAGTATGTGCCATACCTGTGGAATCACTATGGAAGCTGGAAATCACTAGAGCAGACACCGCTATTCCATTCATCCCCACTTGTTTCTGTGTCCCACGCTGAGCGGCTGCCCTGCTGCATTGTGAACGCAGGAGGTCGCTCGATTGGCATGAGCACCATTCAGGGAACACTTTGCATTTTCTCAATGAATGCAAAACATTCTCGGATTGGGCGAGGTGGAGAAGTGGGGCGGTGATGTAACAATCTCCGCCTCGTCCAGTCAGAGAACACTTTGCCTTACCCCCCCTGCTTACCCCATCGTCGACGACGCATTGCTGGGATAATTGGTTGACGTGAGTCCACACTGCGTTCCGGTAATAATTTATCCGATCCCATTCCTGCTTTTCAAAAAACTGCAGAAGAAAATTAGAAACGAAAAAAATAATAATAATCTTTATTACACCTCTGAACTTTCTTAGTAGACTAAGAAGGACATATTTTGTTCCCAACATACATCATATTTGGGACTGGCAGAAAGAGAGCAGCAAGAAAGGATGTATTCATGTACCGTATATACCGAAACCTACAACACTAAAAGCCGAGCCCCAGCCTTCCCTTCAATCTTACACATTTGTACCGGCTTCTCTCCTGTACTGAAATGGCTTACTCTGATTTCACTGCACACTGTTAGCCTCTCACAATGTTCCACTTGATCTCTGGAAGATTTAGCCCCCCCCCCCCCCCCCCCTTCCTGACCAGGGCATATTTTGGGATACGGCACTGCGTTACTTTAACTGACAAATGCGCGGTCGTGTGACTCTGTACCCAAATAAAATTTATGTCCTTTTTTCCACACAAATAGAGATTTCTTTTGGTGGTATTTGATCACTTCTGCGGTTTTTAATTTTTTGCACTATAAACAAAAAACAACTGACAATTTTGGAAAAAAAAGAAACAATATGTTTTACTTTCGCCTATAAAACACGTCCAATAAAAAAAAAAAATGTAAAACTCAAATTTCTTCATCAATTTAGGCCAATATGTATTCTGCTACATGTTTTTGGTAAAAAAAAAAAAAAAAAAAAATCCCAATGGGCGTATAATGATTGAGTTATAGCGTCTACTAACTATGGGATATTTGTATTTATTTATTTTTTTACTAGTAATGCCGGCGATCAGCGACCTATAGCAGGACTGCGACATTGCAGCAGACAGCCGGAACACTTTTTTGGGAACCAATGACACCAATACAGTGATCAGTGCTAAAAATATGCACCATCACTGTACTAATGACACTGGCTGGGAAGGGGCTAACATCAGGGGGGAGCAAAGGATTTGAAAAACTCAAGACAATCAGCGCAAACAATAATGAGTGTAAAATAACTGTAAATGCAAGCTGAACACTATAGGATTCACCAGCCTAGAACAACAATTAATGATACAATGTTAGTGCAGCGCAAATAATATATAAAAAAAGTCCTTATAATCTCATAAATATAATTTGTCTTGATAGGCCAACGCTGATGTAGATTCCACAGGCACCAATAATCGCCAAACCAGTAAATAAATGCGCCTACCGGATACGGTGGACCCCTTAATTATAGGGGGTCATATGAGACTGGGTTCCTTAGGAATTAAATAGCGACTTGGATCTCATGAGGATCTCATGGCATCTCACAAACTACAAATGAGACTTCTTATGGCTTTCTTTCAACAATGACTTTCTTCTTGCCACTCTTCCATTAAGGCCAGATTTGTGGAGAGCACGACTAATAGTTGTCCTGTGGACAGATTCTCCCACCTGAGCTGTGGATCTCTGCATTTGACGGTGGGCAGGCGGCAAGCGGTCAAACTTCTCCACAACTTTATCCCTGACCTGTCTGGTGTGTTCCTTGGCCTTCATGATGCCGTTTCTTCACTAAGGTTCTCTAACAAACCTCCTGAGGGCTTCACAGAACAGCTGTATTTATACTGTGATTAAATTACACACAGGTGGGCTCTATTTACCAATTGGGTGACTTCTGATGGCGATTGGTTCCACTAGATTTTAGTTGGGGGTATCAGAGTAAAGGGGGCTGAATACAAATGCACACCACACTTTTCACATATTTATTTGTAAAAAATGTTGAAAACCATTTATCATTTTCCTTCCACTTCACAATTATGTGCCACTTTGTGTTGGTCTATCACATAAAATCCCAATAAAATACATTTACCTTTTTGGCCGTGACATGACAAAATGTGGAAAATTTCAAGGGGTATGAATACTTTTTCAAGGCACTGTAGAGGGGGGCCTAGTAAAAATGGCCAAAGTTTTACAGCCACCCACCCGAACTGAAACAATACAGCCAGACAGGGCCGTCGCCACAATGCTTTGCTTAGCGGCCTTGGCATTTTTAACTTGGGGTGCAGAGTCTGATACCGCTTGGCCTTTGAGTTTAATGGGGCTGCGCCATAACCGCTTGCAATGCACATGATTATGGCGCCGGTAGTGCGGCATTATAGGGTTAAATCAGGCATTGAGGAGGTAATGCAACACCTCTTCGCCACGCCTGTGAAATGCCCTCTGTAAAGCGTTCCATACACGGATTGCTCTTCAGAGGCCACCGCGCTCCAACACAAGTGTGAAAGAGCTCTAAAATCTGACATCTTTGCCACACTACGTAAAAAAAAAAAATACCCACCCAATCCTACCAGGTCTGCAATTATCTAGTGTAGCCAGGTGAGGGAGCCCTCCACACAAAAAATACAATGTGTAATACAAACAATCAAGAAAAAAACACATGGGGGCTCTACCATTCCCCTGGACCTCCAAATTATTATTTGGAGGTCCAGGGGAAAGGTAGAGCCCACATCCATTTTTTCTTGATTGTTTGTATTACATCTTTGTCACACAAGGACTAGGGTTAGGGAGGCCGACATCCAGAACTGATGACTAGAAAGATCATCCTTTTTTTTTTTGCTAGGAGGGGGTGAAATACAAGTACCGTGCTACCTCCTGCACATTGCTTATTGGCCATTGAGGCTGCACACCACAGTGACGGGTCCATCACCAAGTGCAGGAGATGATGCAGTGGTTGACTATAGAAGGTGACTGACTCTTGCTTAAGTTAAACTGGTGCGCAGGTTCCGGATACCCTATAGTGTCAAAAGTATTGGGGCGCCTGCCTTTACACACACATGAACTTTAATGGCATCCCGGTCTTAGTCCGTAGGGTTCAATATTGAGCTGGCCCACCCTTTACAGCTATAACAGCTTCAACTCTTCTGGGAAGGCTGTCCACAAGGTTTAGGAGTGTGTCTATGGGAATGTTTGACCATTCCTCCAGAAGCCAATTTGTAAGGTCAGGCGCTGATGTTGGATGAGAAGGCTTGGCTCGCAGTCTCCGCTCTAATTTATCCCAAAGGTGTTCTATCAGGTTGAGGTCAGGACTCTGTGCAGGCCAGTCAAGTTCCTCCACCCCAAACTCGCTCATCCATGTCCTTATGGACCTTGCTTTGTGCACTGGTGGGCAGTCATGTTGGAACAGGAAGGGACCATCCCCAAACTGTTCCCACAAAGTTGGGAGCATAAAATTGTCCAAATATCTTGGTATGCTGACGCCTTAAAAGTTCCCTTTACTGGAACTAAGGGGCCAAGCCCAACCCCTGAAAAACACCCCCACACCATAATCCCCCCCTCCACCAAATGATTTGGACCGGTGCACACAGCAAGGTCCATAGAGACATGGATGAGTACGTTTTGGGTGGAGGAACTTGACTGGCCTGCACAGAGTCCTGACCTCAACCCAATAGAACACCTGTAGGATGAATTAGAGAGGAGACTGCAAGCCAGGCCTTCTCGTCCACATCAGTGCCTGACCTCACAAATGTGCTTCTGAAAGAATGGTCAAACATTCCCATAGACACACTCCTAAACCTTGTGGACGGCCTTCCCAGAAGAGTTGAAGCTGTTATAGCTGCAAAGGGTGGGCCAACTCAATTGTGAACCCTACGGACTAAGACTGGGATGTCATTAAAGTTCATGGGCGTGTAAAGTCAGGTGTCCCAATACTTTTGAGAATATAGTGTATGTCTTACTGCCAGCACTCTAATAAGGTTGAAAGAGAAAAACCAACACTGAAAAGTCAATGTTTTTCATGAGTGTCTCTGCAGAGTAATAGAGGTAGAATGATAGAATATACTGTACATACCACACAGGCCATAATGTGCTCAGACTGCCAGTCTTCCCGGATTTTATCCAACAGGTTGACATTTTGCTGGTATGTCTTATCTGAAAAATATAATGTCATAGTTTAGTGTCTATCTACCTACAGATTCTCACAAAAGTGAGTACACCCCTCACATTTTTGTAAATATTTTATTCTATCTTTTCATGTGACAACACTGAAGAAATGACACTTTGCTACAATGTAAAGTAGTGAGTGTACAGCTTGTATAACAGTGTAAATTTGCTGTCCCCTCAAAATAACTCAACACACAGCCATTAATGTCTAAACCGCTGGCAACAAAAGTGAGTACACCCCTAAGTGAAAATATCCAAATTTGGCCCAGTTAGCCATTTTCTCTCCCCGGTGTCATGTGACTCAGGTGTGAATGGGGAGCAGGTGTGTTCAATTTGGTGTTATCGCTCTCACTCTTTCATACTGGTCACTAGAAGTTCAACATGGCACCTCATGACAAGGAACTCACTGAGGATCTGAAAAAAAGAATTGTTGCTCTACATAAAGATGGCCTAGGCTATAAGAAGATTGCAAAGACCCTGAAACTGATCTGCAGCACGGTGGCCAAGACCATACAGCAGTATAACAGGACAGGTTCCACTCAGAACAGGCATCGCCATGGTTGACCAAAGAAGTTGAGTGCAGCGTCATATCCAGGGGTTGTCTTTGGGAAATAGACATATGAGTGCTGCCAGCATTGCTGCAGAGGTTGAAGGGGTGGGGGGGTCAGCCTGTCAGTGCTCAGACCATACGCCGCACACTGCATCAAATTGGTCTGCATGGCTGTCGTCCCAGAAGGAAGCCTCTTCTAAAGATGATGCACAAGAAAAGCCCGCAAACAGTTTGCTGAAGAAAAGCAGACTAAGGACATGGATTACTGGAACCATGTCCTGTGGTCTGATGAGACCAAGATAAACTTATTTGGTTCAGATGGTGACAAGCGTGTGTGGTAACAACCAGGTGAGGAGCACAAAGACAAGTGTGTTTTGCCTACAGTCAAACATGGTGGTGGGAGTGTCATGGTCTGGGGATGCATGAGTGCTGCCGACACTGGGGAGCTACAGTTCATTGAGGGTACCATGAATGCCAACATGTATTGTGACATACTGAAGAAGAGCATGATCCCCTCCCTTCGGAGACTGGGCCGCAGGGCAGTATTCCAACATGATAACGACCCCAAACACACCTCCAAGATGACTACTGCCTTGCTAAAGAAGCCGAGGGTAAAGGTGATGGACTGGCCAAGCATGTCTCCAGACCTAAACCCTATTGAGCATCTGTGGGGCATCCTCAAACGGAAGGTGGAGGAGCACAAGGTCTCTAACATCCACCAGCTCCGTGATGTCATCATGGAGGAGTGGAAGAGGACTCCAGTGTAACCTGTGAAGCTCTGGTGATCTCCATGCCCAAGAGGGTTAAGGTAGTGGTAAAAATAATGGTGGCCACACAAATTATTGACACTTTGGGCCCAAGTTGGACATTTTCACTTAGGGGTGTACTCACTTTTGTTGCCAGCGGTTTAGACATTAATGGCTGTGTGTTGAATTACTTTGAGAGGACAGCAAATTTACAGTTTTACAAGCTGTACACTCACTAATTTACATTGTAGCAAAGTGTCGTTGCTTCAGTGTTGTCACATGAAAAGATAGAATAAAATATTTACAAAAATGTGAGGGGTGTACTCACTTTTGTGGGATACTGTATCTATTTATTCATCCATTCAGTTTGAATCCTGGCCAGGACACTATCTGCATGGAGTCTGCATGTCCTTCACGTTCTTGCATGGATTACCGGAGTTTCCTCCCACACTCCAAAGACATGCTGGTAGGTTAATTGGCTCCTGTATAAATTGGCCCCTAGTATATGTATGTATGAATCTGAGATAAGGACCTTGAACTGTAAGCTTCTAGAGGGCAGGGACTGATGTGAATGTAGAATAAGTAAAGTACTGCGTAAATTGCCAGCACTATATAAAAATACCTGTAATAACTATTAGGAATCTATATGATCGCTGTATCGAAGTTGCCTGGTCATCTTGCTGATCCAATAACAACAGTGATTTTCTAAAGGTGAGCATGACTTCCAGGCAGCTAGCATTTTCAAAACATCAGTCATGACAACTTTTGTGATTCTCTTGGCAAAGTCATTTTTTTCGTGTGCATTCAGGGACATGTGTGATCACTTATTCCATATGATTTGTAAATAAAGTCTCTTTTGTACAGCAGTGGTCTCCACACTGTGGCCCGTATGTGGCCCTTTGCTTCCAATGATATGAGGTACTATTTCTCCCACTGACACAAACCATAAGGCACCATTCCCACCACTGACATTACCAGTGCGGTACTATTCCTTCCACTGGCACCAATGATGGGGCACTATTCCTTCCACTGGCACCAAGGATGGGGCACTATTTCTTTCCACTGACACCAAGGACGAGGCACTATTCCTTGGACTGACACCAAGGATGGGGCACTATTCCTTCCACTAACACCAAGGATGGGACACTATTCCTTTTACTTCCACTGACACCAACAGTAGGGAACTATTCCTTCCACTGACACCAAGGATGGGGCACTATTCCTTCCACTGACAACAAGGATGGGGCACTATTCCTTCCACTGACACCAAGGACGAGGCACTATTCCTTGGACTGACACCAAGGATGGGGCACTATTCCTTCCACTAACACCAAGGATGGGACACTATTCCTTCCACTAACACCAAGGATGGGACGCTATTCCTTTTACTTCCACTGACACCAACAGTAGGTAACTATTCCTTCCACTTACACCAAGGATGGGGAACTATTCCTTCCACTGACACCAACAATGGGCCATAATTTCTCCCACTGATATAAACAATAGGGAACAATTTCTCCCACTGACATCAACCATGGGACATTATTCCTCCCACTAACCTCAATGATGGGGCACTATTCCTCCTTATGCCCCGTACACACGGTCGGACACTGATCGGACATTCCGACAACAAAATCCATGGATTTTTTCCGACGGATGTTGGCTCAAACTTGTCTTGCATACACATGGTCACACAAAGTTGTCGGAAAATCCGATCATTCTGAACGCGGTGACGTCAAACACGTACGTCGGGACTATAAACGGGGCAGTAGCCAATAGCTTTCATCTATTTATTCTGAGCAATGCGTGGCACTTTGTGCGTCGGATTTGTGTACACACGATCAGAAACTCCGACAACGGGCCTCCTAGATTGTAAGCTCTAACGAGCAGGGCCCTCTGATTCCTCCTGTATTGAATTGTATTGTACTTGTACTGTCTGCCCTAATGTTGTTGTAAAGCGCTGCGTAAACTGTCGGCGCTATATAAATCCTGTATAATAATAATAATAATAATTGTTGTCGGAAAATTTTATATCCTGCTCTCAAACTTTGTGTGTTGGAAAATCCGATGGAAAATGTGTGATGGAGCCCACACACGGTCGGAATTTCCGACAACAAGGTCCTATCACACATTTTCCGTCGGAAAATCCGACCGTGTGTACGGGGCAATACACTGACCACAGGTGCTATATAATATTTTTTACTCCCACAGACCACCTAGCCTGAGACATTGTTTACTCCCACTGATGCTGGAGCATTTTTTACTGCCACTGGCCACAGTCCAGCCCTCCTAAAGTCTGAAGAACAGTGAACTGACCCTTTGTTTAGAAAGTTTGGAGACCCCTGTTGTACATTATAGGTTCCTCTGTACTATAATTGTGGCAAGTTCTCTTTTAAATCAGGGATATAAATTATAGCTCACCTGCATCTTCTAATGTCACCTTGGAATGAGCCAACTTTGCATATATCTGGTAAGAAAACAATATAAAGATCAAAGCTCAGAGAAAGCTGTTCTCACTAATGCTCCTGCGAGTACTGTCATGTAGATTGTCAGCTCCCTAGAAGCACTGATACCCCACTCACTATAATATACAAATCTCATTTCTTGTAGAGAAACTCATGAGCCGGTCTACCCCATCCCTGCCTGCAATTTCCTTGTGATCCTCAAATGTGATGAGTGGCCTGAAGACCAAAAGGGAGTATAGGGGCCCTTCTCCACTGATCATCAATGCAAGGGAACCCTTTTCCCTCTGACCAGCAATGTAAGGGGGCCCATTCTCCCAATGACCAACATTGTAAAGGGGGCGCCTCTCCCACTGACCACCATTGTAAGGGGGCCCTTCTCCCATTGACCACTAATGTAAGAGGGCCCTTCTCCCAATGAACAATAACGTAAGGTGCCACTTCTCCCACTGACCACCAATGAAGGGGGCCATTCTCCACCAAGTACCAAATGTAAAGAGAACTCTTCTGCCACTGATCACCAATGTAAAGGGGTCTCTTCTCCCACTGACCACCAATGTAAAGGGGTCTCTTCTCCCACTGACCACCAATGTAAAGGGGTCTCTTCTCCCACTGATCACCAATGTAAAGGGGTCTCTTCTCCCACTGACCACCAATGTAAAGGTGACTTTTCTCCCGATGACCGCCAATGTAAGAAGGCCAGTCTCCAATGAGCACCAATGTAAAAGTGACCCTTCTCCCACTGACAATGAATGTAAGAGGGGTGTAATTCTCCAAAAGACTACCAATGTATTGGGGCCCTTCTCCTACTGATTACTAATGTAAGGGGACATTCTCATCTGACCACCAATATAAGTGAACTCTTCTCCCACTGACCCAATGTATTGGGGTCCATTTTCTACTAACAACCATTGTAAGGGGGGCTTTCTCCAATGACCACCAATGTAAACTGTCTACATTTCTTTTCTGCCCATTATTATTATTATTTCTTTAATTTCAGGATTACCACAAATCATTTTGTCACATAGAGCAATGAGGAGTTTAATTATCCACTCTGAACACCAGGCATGCCACCCTTCCTTATTCTTTTCTTAATATTATAGATACAGTTCACTGATCACACCACTATGGACCATGTGCTGTAGATATAAATAATTTTCATCAAGGGTTTCCTGAGACCTGATAATTATTTCAAGGTTTCCTCTGTGGTAAAACAAGTCTGAGAAAGTCTGACCCAAACCAACAACTCGTAATATATATATTTTTTTCTCTATGAACGTCCGTTTTGGTTTCCTGTAACTATTTTTGTATTTTGGGAGCAGATGCACCTGCTTTCTGCCCTGGTGCGCAATGCATAATTTGCATATTAATGATATTTTCCTCTTGTTTCCCTACGGCGAGATCTGACCTTTAATTTAGAGTGAGAAATCAGCAACTATAAATTTCCAAGGAAAAATGGGAAAAAATACCACGCTAAGTGAATAATACAAATAAGATAAAGAACAGCAGCAGCTCAATATGAGATAAACATATAAACAAATAGAAATTATATAAAGGGAGCTGCGCTAACAGTAATGGAAAAAATGTTGTGTTAAAACCATAGGTTTATAACCATAACATTCAAATAAAGTGCATAAATCTTGAAATAGCATTCAGCACCACAAAGGTAATAATGTGAATTAGTCCATATGTCATAATCACATGTGTAGAATCTTGGTATAACCAGTGACGACACCAAAAAAACTTGTGCACCTCCACCATATAAAATGCATGCTTACCAGAGGCAATCTAACCTGGGCTTGTCACTGTTAACCTCGCCAAGGCCTTGATCCAGGGGAGATAGAAAGGCGACTCCCAAACACTTGATATGATGGGGCAGGAACACACAGCAAACAGCCAGGGAGACTCGATATTCGATTATTCAATGGTCACGATGAGCACCAGGAGATACCCAGAAAAGAGGAGCTCACCAGAGTGTAAATTGTATAAAGAACATTTATTAAAGTCCCTGGGAGGATTGGCATGCTGACGTCATCACGCTGTGTACCTTAGTGGACGGGTGTTCGCTTGCTGGCCGGCTTCTACAATTTTTGCTATTATATTTTCTTACTACATGTAAGTGCAACTTTTAAACTTTAATAAATGTTCTTTATACGATTCACACTCTGGTGAGCTCCTCTTTTCTGGGTTATCTCCTGGTCCTCATCGTGACCAATGAATAATCGAATATCGAGTCTCCCTGGCTGTTTGCTGTGTGTTCCTGCCCCATCATATCAAGTGTTTGGGAGTCGCCTTTATATTTCCCCTTGATCAAGGCCTTGGCGAAGTTAATAGCCACAAGCCCATGTTAGCTTGCCTCTGGTAAGCACACACCTTATATGGTGGAGGTGCATGAGTTTTTTTTTTTGTTTAAATTTGCAAGGGCCTGGCAGACATTAAAGTGAACCTGCAGTCTTCACCTGCAGCCTTAGTATTTACTCATAAATCCTCCGTCTCCAGCTACACTCAGGAGAAAAACTATTAGACATGTGCACTGCCAAAAAATGTGTTCGTTTTCGTTTTTGTTTCATTCGTTTATTTTTTTTTTTTCGTTTCATTCGTTATGATCGCAATTCATAAATTCGTACATTCGTAAATTCGCACATTCGTACATTCATAAATTCATAAATTTATACAATCGTAAATTCGCACATTCGTACATTCATAAATTTATAAATTCGTACATTCGTAAATTCGTACATTTGTAAATTAGAAAATTTGGAAATTTGTAAATTCAAAATTTGAAAATCCAAAAACCCAAAAATTCGAAAATCTGAAACAGTAACTATTAAATTATAGGTATTGTAATTTCCTTTCAAATTTGGCTGTTAGTGAACGTAACAAATACGAATTTATCCGAAGTTACAAATTATCCGAAATAACGAATGCCGCATCTAAACAAATGGAACGGAACAAATTAATAAAAAATAATAATAATAAAAAGTTTTTATTATTATTATTATTATTATTATTATTATTATTATTATTAATTCATTACATTCCATTCGTTTGGATACGGCATTCGTTATTTGTATTTGTTACGTTCACTAACAGCCAAATTTAAAGGAAATTACATTACCTATAATTTAATAGTTAGTAATAGTTAAGTTATTATTAGTTAATTATTATTTCAGATTTCCGAAATTACAAATTTACGAATTCACTAATTTACTAATCTATGAATTTATTATTTACGAATGTACGAATTTACGAATGTACGAATGTACGAATGTACAAATTTACGAATTTTCAAATACAAATACAAATATTGGAATTTACGAATATTCGGAAAAATTCGTTAAATGGGTTTTCGTTAATTCGGATATTTCCGAATCAACTAATTCGGAACGAAACGAATTGCACATGTCTAAAAACTATCAACTGCTTTCCAGGTGGTACAGGAATCCTGTCACCCCTCACTGTATTTTCCCCACTGCCTCGGTCAATTGTTGGTGTTGTCACGACTCTGGAAAGGTATTTGCAAGTCTGGTGGGAATGTGACTTGATTTTGCCGTTTTGGAATAAGATATTCAGGATATCATGAGATCTACCATGAGTCTCTCACCCCATCTCCTACTATTGTATTATTATCCATACTTCCGGGTTTGGTTTACATCCCAGAAAAAATGCTTGCTGAGGTTTTTTTCTTTGTGACGCACAGCAACCCATTTCCAGATTCTGGAAATCCAGTACCAACCCTTCCCCTACCTGTGGGGAGACATAGTTAATGACACCATGTTGATGGAGGAGGTTCAGCCATGAGAAATGGGATAAATTTACCACTTTTGTGGATGCACTGCTCGGTCTCTGATAAACTCCAAAACGTGCTTTCTCTGTAATCTTTATGGAGTCCACTTGTGTGTGGGATCCCTTCCTCAGCTTCCACTCAGTTGTTGAGTGTTGGACACCATGTCAGGCTTAGGACGCCACGCTATTTGCGGGTGGGCCCGCTTGGCACCTTCTCATTTCATTTTTTTGTCTTGAATATCGTTGATCATGTATGCCATGTACTAGATTGTTTCTTGCCAGTCTGGTTCCCTTCACCCTTCCCCTTTTTTTCCTTCCTCCCTCCACCGCCCTTTTTTTAAATTTTTGTTTTATTCTTATTCTTTTCATCTCTTCCATCTATCTCTTTTCCTTCTTTTTTTGTGTTTAACATTGCTGCACCCCAGCTCCAAGCGTGGCTGCTGGTGGATCCATTGTGTACTATCATTTGTTCATTTGTTACCTTTATACCTTTATTCTGACTGCTGTCTCCTCGCAGTCTCTGGGGACCTAGTTACATTTGGAAGTAATTTTTTGCACCAGCATTCATTGTATGCCTTTTTTTTTTTAAAAACTTTTGCATTAAGGAATACTTATTTGCTGTTGGCTACTAATTATGTTATCTTCCATGCTATTGCATTGTTTTTCAAAATCAAAAAAATATATATATTCAACCTATAGTGAACCCGTGGCAAAGCCCCACTAATAGACAGACTGGCTGCCCTTCTACCAGCCCTTCTATAAACACCAATGCTCAGTGCATGCTTGTTTATTCTGAGGGAAGGCTGGCTGGGACACATACTGCCAACTCCAGCTTATCGGGGGCTTTCGTAATTGGTGTCTGATTGACATTTTACGAGGGGTACCAGGAAACTATTGGCTGACCAACAGTTGTCATATTGTTCCATAACCTGGATGTAAATGGCCACATTGAGCAATGGACATCATCCAAGGAAGGCACAGTCTGCATCCAGGCTGTAACTGTGTGATGGGGCCACATTGCAAAACCACTAGAGACGCCCCCCAATCCTCTAGTTCTCAATCTCAAGATACAGAATAGTAATCTCTTCCATAGTAATTATATGAAGGGCTTCCATACTATATACTCAATAATTTTATCAACATTTTTTTAACAATTGTAATTTCTACCTGCCTTTATCACTATGTAGCCAAACAGTATTCGGGCCCCATAGCAGTTGCCAGGTCTGCTGTGGCTACTGTTACACCCTTGTACATTTATAATGGTGTACAGTATAACTGGCTTTATATTCTGCCTGGCTTTCTGCTGCTACCTCAGTCTTACCCTGGGTGCTCCAGATCATCTTGTTCTGGTGTTGGGATGTTGGTCCTGCATGATTCAGGCACATACAGAGGTACCCACTGCAGGACGAGGTAAGTATGTAGCAGAACAGGGGTTAATGTTAGATATTAGATTAGTGTAAGGGTTAAGTGATTTGTATTTCATGACCTGGTGCCCAACCTGCAGGCCAAAGGCTGCATGCCGCCCTGTAAGAGTCCAGGGCTTACTACGCATGCACCAATGGTGCGTTGCCGGAAGAGGAAATCCGTGCCAACTGAGCATGTGCGCAGAAGAGCCAGGAGGCGCACAGGAAGTGACATCAACCTGATGGAAAAAGGTGGGAAAATGCCCAGGAGGCGCAAAGGAAGTGACCTCAAACTTTCCTATATAAGCCCAGCCCAGACACTGCCAAATTGCTGGATTATCTTCAGTCCCTCCTTGTTCCTATGTTAGTGTGTGATCTGTCTGAACCTGTTGTGACCTGGAAACCTATTTGACTACTCTTGATTGCTGCTTGCCATTGACCTCGGATTTGTACCTTGACCATCCTACTGCTTTGCCCCTGTTGTACTCAGCTGCCAGATTTAAACTGACCCCGGCTTGGATCTCGACCATTCTTCTTCGGATTAACCCTTTTATGCTTCGTCATCCAACTGGACTTGACCTCGGCTCGGCTCTCGGACTAAGGCTTGCACGGTGCTCCGCACCCCTGCCACCCCTGTCCACCAAGTCTCTGTCTCCATCTCCAGAGGCT
The DNA here is from genome assembly GCF_042186555.1 of Aquarana catesbeiana. Taxonomy (NCBI): domain Eukaryota; kingdom Metazoa; phylum Chordata; class Amphibia; order Anura; family Ranidae; genus Aquarana; species Aquarana catesbeiana. Next base: position 58,283,608 of record NC_133324.1, on the reverse strand, counting down.
TCAAGGACCCGAGGTGCAAGGGAGGCCTCCCCACTACTTTGGTCTCACATCAGGTACGTGGCTCTTGTGACACGCCCTGTGGTATTTATTGTTCTGCCCTGAAGCCCCAGCAGCCAGTGGTGTGAGTGGGAGTATAGATTTGTAAAGGGCTGAAATAGTAATCTCTAGCAGTTTCATATAACACACTCTTAGGCCTGGCACAGACGGAGCATACTTCTTTCCTGCAATCACGGGTTACAGGAAAGAATTTCCATTCCCCAATCAACACTGTCAGTGTTGACAGGGGGAATACCTCTCATGGAGCCATTGGGTTCTCCCAGCGTGAATATTGCTAGTGGCTATAACAGCCGCTAGCAATAATTGTATGTAAAATCTGGCAGGCTGGTTGTACCTAAGTTGATCAATCAACTTGGGTACATTCAGCCTGCCCATACACAGTTTGAATCTCAGCTGGTTTCTGCTGAACCAACCGAGATTCAAACCATCTATGGCCAGATTAAGTCTCTTACCATCTACTGCAGCATATCTCCAGTTTCTAACCAAACCTGTAGGATGTCCTCAGCCTCTGATTATCTTTGAAACTTTATATAGCATTATACATATTTATAATGTATGCCCCCTGGGAGAGTAAGAGGGTGCAGTTGAGAAGCCCTTTATCTGGTAAGTTGATTACAACTGTTTTAGTAGGTGAAAGAGAAATTCCAGGTATGGATATTTTTGTTACATAATTACATTGGTCCAGCTTGGACCAATGTAACTATGCATGTACCATAACTGGCCGAGGCCCCTGGAAAATGCAGGATGACACCCCTGTCGAGAAGCAGAGCTCCTGTGACAGCCAGTAATGCCGATAAGCCAGTAATATCATTGGGGAATGGGGAGCTTGGCAGTTCCGAGACAGTGTGTATTGTATGGACGGGGGCACCGCAGGTTCCTGCTACTAGAAGGCTGACAGAAGTAGTGACAGTGGCATCACTGTTTCTGTAAGCCCAGTGCTGGAAGCGGCGAGGAAAGGTAGATAGAGCCGAGAGGAGGTGCAGGCTGTGCTCTCTCTCTCCCCCTCCTCCTCATAAGCTTGCACATAATGGGGGTGTGCAATTGGGCATCTTTCCCCTGGGCACTGGATAATCTTGTCATGGCACTGGAGCTTGGATATAGGAGATGCTTTCTAAAAATGTTGTTAAAGTTTTTAGAACGTATCTCTATGGTTTTAGAATGTATCCACAAAAAAAAAAAAAAAAAAAAGAAAAAAAGTTCACATTGACTGCAATGCTTTTTGTTTCAAATGTCAAAATTTAAACAAAATTTCAGGGAAAGTTCACCCAAGAAATTCCAAGTCTCTTCTAGACTGTGAGGGCGTCTTCAGCACAGTGCTGCCCCTTGAAATGCATCTGTTTTTAAGTGAATTTCAGAGGCTGGGTTGCAACTGGGTTATCTGCACTGCAAAACTGTGGATATATGGTTAAAGCCTGCATCATCCTAACAAAAGTGTAGAGACCTGTGCCCAGTAGCAGGAGAGGCTTACCCAGCGCCCAGGGCAAGGTCGGAGAACTGCGCCCCACCTTTCACTGTTACTTATGCATGACGTGAAATGGGTATACTGCCTTACTTCCATTCTCTGGCCCCTTGCTCTAGCTGCCCATGGATGCCATGGAGGGTGAACTGCACATGGGGTGGCCAATCACTTGCTTTTGAGCAACCAGAAGGTAGTTGCGCATGGGTTTTTTGTTTTTTTTCATGTCAGCTGTGGGTGAATGGGGTGAAGAGTGGGTATGCTGGAGCATGGTGCGACACGGTGAGGGAGCGCACTCCCCTACCACTATGCCCAGGGCAGCTACCCCTCGTGACCCCCCCCGGCCCTGCTTGCGCCATTCCTCAGTGGGAGAGCATGTGAAGGATATCTAACCCAAGAACAAAAATATAATATATCGCTGCTTAGCAGTCCTTAGACATGGTTGTGATTTTTTTCTTTTTTTTTCCCATGCTATGCAGAATTTCTGCAAATACAGAAAACTACCTGTTGATCCCATCAGAGATCCAGTAATGCCGATTTGCTCTCAAATCTCAAACAATGTTATCAGCCTTCCTAGTTCACCTCTGTGGACTACAAAGCAATGCCTCAATGTTGTAGAGACAAAGAGCAAGAGAGATGTTTGTAATCCAAATCAGGAGGGCATTCTGGGGTGACCTTATACTGTATATGTTGTCATTCTTGCCCATAGTTCTACTATAGGATTGCAGCAGAGTTTCAATTCATGTTTCATGAATACCTTGTCCTGTTGCTTCTGATTCATAGTGTTTTTGTTGCAGCGAGCGACATTCTGCTCTGCATCTTCTTTCTCTCGGCACTTCTGTTCATACGTTTTCTTACTCTGTGGGAATACATCACTTGTAATTACCATCCATACTTTTATGTAACACATCTAGGTAAACTAAAACTTAGGCTACAAATGATTCCGGTATGCACACCTTGGATGCTTCAGCTGTCACAGATAAGTCTGATTTCCCATTGTCAGGGCCAGCGCTGTATCCTGGCCTAGGCCAACAAGGCCCAGGCCTAGGGCAGCACTTTGCAGGGGGGCAGCATGGAAAGAGTCCCCGCCGGCTTGCGCTACACTGTTATGCCCTGTACACACGATCGGACATTGATCGGACATTCAGACAACAAAATCCATCGTTTTTTTACGACGGATGTTGGCTCCAACTTGTCTTGCATACACACGGTCGCACAAAGTTGTCGGAAAATCCGATCGTTCTGAACGCGGTGACGTAAAACACGTACGTCGGGACTATAAACAGGGCAGTAGCCAGTAGCTTTCGTCTCTTAATTTATTCTGAGCATGCGTGGCACTTTGTGTGTCAGATTTGTGTACACACGATCGGAATTTGAGCGATCGGATTTTGTTGTCGGAAAATTGCATAGCCTGCTCTCAAACGTTGTGTGTCGGAAATTCCGATGAAAATAGTCTGATGGAGCCTACACACGGTCGGAACTTCTGACAACAAGCTCCGATCGCACATATTCCGTCGGAAAGTCCGACCGTGTGTACGGGGCATATGAGTAAGGCTGGGTTCACACCTATGTTAATTGGAATGCGGGTTTTCCCCGCATCCAATTCGCATAGCATGAGAATGTGACTGGCTATCTATGGAGCTGGTTCACATATCACCGCCGCAGGTCCAGTGCGTTTTTCACGAAAAAATGTGTGCCTTTTTTGGTCCATTTTCAGGTCCGAATTCAGCACAAAATTCGGGCTGAAATCGGACCTGTAAGGGTGAACCAGCACGCCCCAAACCCTTGCTGTGCGACGGATGCGGCGATGGTGTGAACCCAGCCTAATTCTTCCATGCGGGATCCCAGACAGCAATAATTTTACAGGGGTTCTGACCCTTCCCCAATCTATCCAAAACCAGGAAAATATGTTTTGACTGGAGGTCCACTAGTAGAAGAACTTGAATTTCTTCTCCTATTAGCTTGCAAATTCTCAGCAAATCAAAATCTGCTACAGTGCACAAGTGCTGACAGGGGACAATATAACCATACTTTTGAAAATATAGTGTATCGTTCACATGACAGTTCAGAGCCTGCATTTCACCTGTTTTGCATTGCACTGCAGGTGGAGCTATGCAACAAAAAAATGCAATGAAGTTTGACCGAAGCACCCATTGACATGAGCCCTAAGACAGGTACACTTATACAGTGAGAAGTGACCTAAATATGATACTTGCATCCATTGTCTTCTTATATTGTAGCTGCTTCTGCTTGTGCATTGCGTCCATTGCAGCTTCTATCTAAAAAAAAAAAAAAAAATTGTAAAGATTCGATAGATTACAATGAAATAAAGAATTATGCATTACATTGTTCTTAACCCTTTCATGACTAACCCTATTTCTGACATTTGAGGTTTACAAGTTAAAATCCATATTTTTTGCTAGAAAATTACTTAGAGCCCCCAAACATTATATATATATATTTTTTTTAGCAGAGAATCTAGAGAATAAAATGGAGATTGTTGCAATATTTTATGTCACACGGTATTTGTGCAGCGGTGTTTTAATGCAACTTTTTGGGAAAAGAGACACTTTCATGTATTTAAAAAAAAACAAACAGTAAAATTAGCCCAATTTTTTTGTATAATGTGAAAGATGATGTTATGGTGAGTAAATAGATACCAAACATGTCACGCTTTATAATTGCACGCACTTGTGGAATGGCGACAAACTACGGTACCTAAAAATCTCCATAGGTGATGCTTTAAATTTATTTTACAGTTACCAGGTTAGAGTTACAGAGGAGGTCTAGTGCTAGAATTATTTATCTCACTCTGATGATCGCAGCAATACCTCACGTGTAATTTGAATACCGTTTACATATGCGGGCGTGACTTCGATGTGCGTTTTCTTTGCTGCGCAAGCTCGCGGGGACGGGGGCGCTTTAAAAAAAAAAATTTTTTTTACTTATTTATTTTATTTATTTTTATATTAATAAATTTTGATTTTTTTTTTTAAAAAAAATTTGATCACTTTTATTGCTGTCACAAGGAATGTAAACATCCCCTGTGACAGTAATAGGTGGTGACAGGTACTCTTTATGGAGAGATCGGGGGTCTAAAAGACCCCCGATAGCTCCTTTGCACTTCCAAGTATTCAGATCGCCGTTTTCGGCGATTCTCAATACTGTGTATTTTTTTAAAACCGGCGCCATTGGCAGCCGAGTAAACGGGAAGTGATGTCATGACGACGCTTCCGTGTTTACGAATAGGAGGCTGGAACGAAGCTGCTCACGGCTTCGTTCTAGTTTGTCCTCAGCCGCCGGAGGTGGCCGATTGGTCATCGGGCCTCCCAAAGGAACGGGAGGCCATGTAAGAGCGGCGGGAGGGGGGGGCATCCCCTCCCACTCCTCCGGTATAACAGCCGAGCGGCTTTTAGCCGCATCGGTTGTTATACCTGGATAGCCGATCGCTGGCTCTAAAAAACAGTACCGGGATAATGCTTGCAGCTGCGGGCATTATCCCCATATAACCCCAGAAAGCCGAGTATGCACATCTGCGTACGCTCGGCGGGAAGGAGTTAAAGGAGAACTGTTGTATAAAAAACACAATCACTTCCAGTGCTAATAGGTCTTCCAAGGTGTGGAGTAACAGATGTCAAATAAAATGGTGGTGTGAAAGGTATACAGTATATGGTATCCAAAACTGGGTGGATGCTGCCTTCCTCAGATGGGCTAATCCGAAAGGAACTACAAGAAAAACAGAAATGGAAGGCGCGCACACCTAGTGCATTACCAAAGATAATTTAATAATAAAATTTTTTTATATAAAAGTGGGTACTCACAAAATGCAGCTGACAAAAGGCCATAAAAACAATGCATGGACATGCACAGAACACGTCTAGCTCTGAGGAGGGGGGTGCGCCCCCGAAACGCATTAGCTGTACCCCGTGTTCTCTGCATGTCCATGTATTTTTTTTTGGCCTTTTGTCAGTTACATTTTGTGAGTACCCACTTTTATATAAAACATTTTTATTGTTAAATTATCTTTGGTAATGCACTAGGTGTGCGCGCCTTCCATTTCTGTTTTTCTTGAGAACTCTATATATATTTCAAGAAAAAAAAATATGACAATTTGTTATATAATATTTTTATATCATTTTTACATTCCAACTCACTACTTGATTTCATGATTAAAAAAACTCACAAAGATTTGTTTCCCCTATTTGTGTCTTGCAAATACAGCAGATCACATTGCAGACCTTTCTCCCATCCGGGGCTGGATATTTAAAGCGATCGCCTTACAAAATTACACATTAATATAAATTTTTGTATTTATCATAGAAGCTCCTTGTGGTGGATAAGAAAGAAAGAGGCTTCCATCATGTCAAATGTAGAGTATGGTGGTCCCATCTCTCACGTATTAGACCAAAGAAGAATGCCCCCCTTGTAGTGGGACTTTAATAGACCACCAACTCTTATGATAAAAAAATATAAGTTTTTAATGGTATACTATAAAAAGACGGGAAGACGTCTACAACATACAAAAATACAAAAATACATTCCATTCTGTATGGAATGTATTTTTGTATTTTTGTATGTTGTAGACGTCTTCACGTCTTTTTATAGTATACCATTAAAAACTTATATTTTTTTTATCATAAGAGTTGGTGGTCTATTAAAGTCCCACTACAAGGGGGGCATTCTTCTTTGGTCTTGTGATGGATAAGAACAGCAAGCTGAATTTTTGAGGCCGTTTTGCTTCCAGGTAAACCTTCTCCTGAACTTGATGTAATAGTTTCCATTGACCCATCACGATAAAGCTGATAAGTAAAGGATGAATAAAAATGACTGTTGATAAATAATAATATGCAAATGTAAAACCTTTAGAGACTTCCCGTTTCCCTCTCCGTCTACTGGTTTGTTGTACTAGAGGCTGATTTGCCTTTGAATGGACTCAGTTACTGTTTCATTTAAAAGATGAAATCTTAAAAACTGACAGCCCCCTTCCTAACCTCTGTCATCCACTGCTTGCGCTCTGACATGGACCTCTTCTTCTTTCAAATGCCCTAGCATTCTTGAGCTTTTCTGTGCAGTGGTTGAGGGTGTAAGTGAAATGCCCTGTACACGCGACCGGTTTTAATGTCGGAATAAACTCCAAAGGTTTCTCAGACTGAACTCCTACGGAATTCCATTCAAGCGGTCTTGCCTACACACGGCCAAACTCTGACCATCCAGAACGCAGTGACATACAACACGTACGACGGGGACTAGAAAACTGAAGTTCAATAGTCAGTAGCCAATAGCTTCCGTCTCGTACTTGCTTCAGAGCATGCGTCGCTTTTGGTCTGTCGGAACAGCATACAGATGAACGGTTTTCCCGATAGGAATTGGTTCCGTCGGAAATATTTAGAACATGTTCCATTTCTAGGTCCATCAGAATTTTCTAAAAAAAAGTCAGATGAGGCATACACACGATCGGAATATACGATGAAAAGCTTCCCTCTGACTTTTTCTGTCGGACCTTCCGCTCGTGTGTACGCAGCAAAAGGCTCTACCCTCTCTACCATATGTTGTAAGGAAAGGGCTTTACTCCTTCTACAATAGGGTGTAAGGAAAGTGCTTTACTCCTTCTACAATAGGGTAGAAGGAAAGTGCTTTACTCCTTCTACAATAGGGTGTAAGGAAAAGGCTCCACTCTTTCTATCATAGGGTAAATAGAAATAGAAGATTTTCCCCGCTCGAGGTGGGACTTTAAAGGCACAGATTGTGAAACAGTATTTAAAAAAAAAATCACAGTATTTTAATAGTATCAGAAAGGTTTACAAAAAGTAATGCAATATAAATACATAAAATATTAGACCAACATGATTATGAGCAACATCACATGTAATTTGAAAGAATGATACGCATACGTGATGATAATGATAGATACTGTTTGCATTCGTACTTCCTACGCGTTACGGAGCATATAAACTCCTTCTTCAGGGATATTCGATATGCAAACATGAGTACAACCCCTGGTAAAAATTATGGAATCACCAGTCCCTGAGGATGTTCCTTCAGTTGTTTATTGTTGCAGAAAAAAAGCAGATCACAGACATGGCCAAAAACTAAAGGCATTTCAAATGGCAACTTTCTGGCTTTAAAAAACACTAAAAGAAATCAAGAAAAATAATTGTGGTGGCCAGTAACAGTTAGATTTATAGAACAAGCACAGGGAATAAATTATGGAATCACTCAATTCTGAAGAAAAAATTATGGAATCACCCTGTAAATTATCATTACAAACACTAACACCTGCATCAGAATAAATCTGACTATATATATATATATATATATATATATATATATATATATATATATATATATATATAACCTTTTGTTCGCTAGTAAGAGGTGGACAATCACCTTAGAAAGATACTTATATACATATGCATCTGATTTTCTGTTAAGTGCAGTCTCCTCTGCTCCTTATTCCCTGACAGCCTTTTGGTATCTTGCTGCACGCATTGAGCTACACACTTCTCCATTGAGCAAGTTAGTATTCAAATAGTTTCTTTCCCCTCTTTCCCTCTTGTCCCTATATTTGCCATAATATCTTTCAATATCCAATGGATGTAGAACATATATTTGTGTATTCTTGGATTAGAAGTGTTACTCATCTTTGCATATCGAATTATTCCTGAAGAAGGAGTTTATATACTCCGTAATGCGTAGGAACTACGAATGCAAACAGTATCATTTTCATCACGTATGCGCATCATTCTTTCAAATTACACGCAATGTTGCTTATAATCATGTTGGGCTAATATTTCATGTTTTTATATTGCATTACTTTTTGTAAACCTTTTTGATATTTTTAAAATACTGTTATTTTAAATACTGTTTCACAATCTGTGCCTTTCAAGTCCCACCTCAAGGGGAAAATCTTCTATTTCTATTGACATTAGAGGGATGTTGGCCAGTTAATAGCAGACACAATTTACCTCCATCTTTTTGATATTGTACGGCAGGCATGCTCAACCTGTGACCCTGCAGCTGTTGCAAAACTACAAGTCCCATAAGGCATTGCAAAACTAACAGTTACAATCATGACCCCCAAAGGCAGAGGCACAATGGGATTTGTAGTTCTGCAACAGCTGGAGGGCCACAGGTTGAGCACCCATGGTGTAAAGGAAAGGCCCTATACTTTAGGCTGGGTTCACACTGGAAAACGTAGCGGCTTACAGCAGGAGTCCGTTGCGTCTCCATTCACAGGTCCGATTTCAGACCAAATTTTGGGCTGAATTCGGACCTAAAATGGACCAAAAGATGCACAGGACTCCTGTGCAATTCGCACCATGGCCGCTGTGGTGATGTGTGAACCAGCTCCATTGAGAGCCAGTCACAATCTCCTGCTATGCGAATTGGATGCAGGGAAAACCCACATCCACTTCATAATAGTGTGAACCCAGCCTTAAAATAAGAAGTACAAAATATCAGAGCTCACCTACCGTGGGCAACGAACAGTGTTGCCATTGTTCCTAGTGTAATAAGGTGGAAAGTTCAGCAAGGCTGTATTAGTGGCTGTATTAGTTTTTTTTTTCCTTTTCAGGTTTTCCCTCCTTTATTTTCATCTGTTAGATCTGTTGTTTTTCAACAGGACAAACTTACAAATGATCAGCTTTTATTTATGCAAAACCTTTATCCAAAGCAGATGTACGTGTCAGGTAGGATTTCGCTTTTATTTCTTCAGCTCAGCACCATATAAGGGGAGGTGATTGCATGCATATTAGGTTTTGGTCACATGCACACCTACAGGGCTGCACACCTACACCTTGTCCTAAGCGCAGTCAATACACTTTATTCAAAGTTCAGAATGGCACACTCCCACGTCACCTCACTCCAAGAAAGTTGGAATGAGCAAATCAAAAGTCAAATCAATGGTCATTGTTTTTGATTCACGTGGAATTGTCCATAAGGAATTTGTACCTACTGGTCAAACTGTGAATCAAAGATTTTACCTAGAAGTTCTTGGTCACTTGAGACAAAGTTTTTCGCGTGCATCCCGAGATCAGCTCAACTTGGATTCTTCATCACGAAAAGTCACAGTGCTTTGGCTGTCAAGAGTTTTTGGCTGAAAAACACAGTGCTTCCCCATCCACCCTACAGCCCCGACTTGGCTCCTCCTTGCGACTTTTACATATTGCCAAAGATGAAGAAGGGTTTTAAAGGACACAATTTTGGTAGTGTGGGTAATGTCCAAAGAGCCACTACGCATGCTCTGAGAACCATCCCACTTGAAGACTTCCAGGGATGCTATGAAGAATGGAAAAAAAATGCTGGGAGCGTTGTGAACACTTACAAGGTGCATACTTTGAAGAAGACAACGTTCAAGTGTAAATTTTTTCAATAAAATAATTTTTAAAATATCATTCTTATTACTTTCTGAACACACCTCATATATCTTTGACTGCCTCAGCAGAATGACCTTCTTTCCTTAGCAACCTTTCAGGTGATTGAGGACAACTTCCCACCATGCAACAAATAGGGTCAATTCTTTTAAAGTTCCTGTCACAGTTCCTTACAAACTTTTCAATGTGGCATCTCCAAGATGCAATGCAGTAGTTAAATGCAAAAAGTAAAGGCATAAAGAGACAAAGGTGCATAAAGAGACACATGCGCAGAACGTAGAAACACTTTTCAAAGAGGAACAAGATTTGTGTGAATACAATGACCCAACTACATGTGAGTAACATTTGGGCAAAGGTTCTGCTTAAACATGATTTCAGAAATCTAACTATGATACTGTACATATAAGAAAAAAAAACTACCTCAAAGCATGTCTCAAAGCAATACTAAAACAGGTCTCATAAGAGGACATGAGTGGAAAAAACTCTTCTTGTTGACTCTAGAAACCTCATACTTCTAATGCAGTATGGACAGTGAAAGGATAAATCTGATGGTTATTGCTAGCAACAAAAAACAAAAACACTTTCCATGCAGAGGCCCAGTGAGACCATACTGGCTGCACACCCGTAACAACAACCAAAAATAACCTAATCTAACAGGATGCACTGGAATGAATGACGGCAAAAAAAAAAAGTAACAAAGTAAAACAGGTTTCAAATTCTGTCACAGAAAGTGAGATCTTTGTTTGCCTTAGAGCAGCGGTGGCCAACACGTGGCACGTGTGCCGCTGCCAGCACGTCGAGCTGTCTCTGTGAGCATGCCGTGACAATTCAGAAATTACACTGACAAATCGTCTACACCGCGCCCGCAAACTATATCTCCCATAGTTCTCTGGGGCTAGCGATGTGTCCAAGTGGGCATGGCGCACCCGCCAAACGAGAGCGCTGAAGCCACGCCCCCCGTTCTCTTTATCTGACGTCTCTTCATCTGACGTTCCCTGCCGACGCACCTGTGGGAAATCCCTTCATCGGACACACCAGAGCGCCCAGGAACTGACCCCACACTGCAGCCCAGATTTCAAGGAGTAAAATGTGAGTTATTATCCACTTGCCGACCCGCCATAGCCGAAAGATGGCTACAGCGTGGTCGGCTTATTCTGGGAGGGCGTCCATGGACGTCCTCCCAGAATCTGGCTCCCGCGCGCCCTACAGTGTGAGGGGAGAGGGGGAGGGGGAGAGATCGTTTGCAGAGTATGGTTACTGAGCAGCGATGTGGGCACTACAGATCCAGCCCACAGCGCTTCTCAGTACCCATACACTGAGGTACTCTGCCATACTCTGCCCATACTCTGCCCATACTCTACCCATACTCTGCAGTACTTTGAACCTGTGTCCTGGCCTATAGACAACAATGACAATTTTTTTTTTATTCCAGCCCTTTGTATCTACAGCGGACCCAGCAGAGCGGTGTCAGCGGTTTCAGAGGACATTGGACCAAATCGTGAGTTGCTCCTCTACAATTCTGTGTTTATTATGTACCTTTTTTGTGAAATGTCCATGCTCTGCAGTACTCTGCCCGTACTCTGCAGTACTCTGCCCGTACTCTGCAATACTCTGCAGTACTCTGCCCATACTCTGCAGTACTCTGCCCATACTCTGCAGTACTCTGCCCATACTCTGCAGTACTCTGCCCATCAAAGATGCCTTTGCAGGGCATTTTCAAAGATGCCTTTGCTGGGCATTTTCAAAGATGCCTTTGCTGGGCATTTTCAAAGATGCCTTTGCTGGGCATTTTCAAAGATGCCTTTGCTGGGCATTGGTAAAGATGCCTTTGCTGGGCATTGATAAAGATGGCTTTGCTGAGCATTGATAAAGATGGCTTGGCTGGGCATTGGTAAAGATGGCTTGGCTGGGCATTGGTAAAGATGGCTTGGCTGGTCATTGGTAAAGATGGCTTGGCTGGTCATTGGTAAAGATGGCTTGGCTGGGCATTGGTAAAGATGCCTTTGCTGGGCATTGGTAAAGATGCCTTTGCTGGGCATTGATAAAGATGCCTTTGCTGGGCATTGGTAAAGATGGCTTGGCTGGGCATTGGTAAAGATGGCTTGGCTGGGCATTGGTAAAGATGCCTTGGCTGGGCATTGCTAAAGATGGCTTGGCCGGGCATTGCTAAAGATGGCTTTGCTGGGCATTGGTAAAGACGGCTTGGCTGGGCATTGGTAAAGATGCCTTTGCTGGGCATTTTCAAATACATGCACGTGTACAGTTGTTTTTTTTTTTTTCAATAAAAAAAAAATGTTTAATGGAAAGCTCTGTTATTGTGTTTTTCTTTTTAAACAAAAGCTGTTAATTAGTTTGGACACTGTACGAGTTGTTTTTTTCTAAACTAAAACCTTGGTATTCAGGTTTAATTGCAGTGTTGGCACTTTGAAAAAAATAAGTCCTTTTGTGTTGCAGTTTGGGCACTCGGGCTCAAAAAGGTTCGCCATCACTGCATTAGAGTATAAACTACGATGAGAGATAATCCAGCAACCAGTGATGATCCAGCAATCTACTCCCATCAAGCAAAATTAATACAAGTTTCTGCAATAAGAAACCGGATAAGAAGATGAAAATCCTATTGCAGGTAATGGTATGACTGCAAACTAGGTATGACCAGATCAGCCTGCCCAAAATGACATTCAACTGGGCCCAATTTGCCAGCAATTCGAAGCAATTCACAGACTCAAAGTGGTCCTCTCAGTAAGTTAAAAAATCTGCATGATTAAATTCCTAATATACAATACATAATACAGAAATAGTATACTTAAAAAAAAATTTATATCATCAAAAAGATACCGTTCAGTCCAGTATCTGACTAGGCTAAGATGATGTCATCAGTCTGCTCCAGGCAGGAGAAAGCATTTCCTCAGTTTGTCTGTGAAAGTTTTTATTCATCCAGGTCATGGAATAGCTTGAAGTGGTTAGTCGCATTCAACTGAACTTGTTCTTAAATCTTGAAGACAGTTCGCATCCTATCCAAGCCACTTGATTCATTCTAATAAGTGTCAGGAACATGCTCCAACATTTATATACACAGGTGGCTCCAGCACCTACCATGGAATGTGTCAAAGCAGATGCCAATTGTCCAAAAACAGAATGGGAGGTGTAAGAATTGAAGAACCACCCAGATCTAGCTACATAATGCCATCCCTTGGTGTCAGGAAGTGTGCATGTTAGCAGGGCCCCCATTTTCCACTAGGGGTGCGCATCTTCACTGGTCTCACGATTCGATTACGATTATCTGGTCAACGATTCGATTCTGCGATGCATCACGATTACCGACGAGCTCCCACTTCCGCTTGGGCCGCCTAGGAGGCCCTTCCACCCTGCAATCTTCTGGGACACATCACAGTTCCCAAAAGATTGCCGGGCTATGCCTGGCTATGCAGGAAAGCGCAGTGAGACATGCGCACCCGGCTGTGAAGCTGCAAGCTTTCACAGCCGGATGCCCACAGTAGTATTGCCAGCGCCGTGGACAGCCACTGTGCCCGTCAAATGCAGCCACTTGTGCCCGTCAAACGCAGCTACTGTGGCCGTCAAATGCAGCCACTGTGGCCGTCAAACGCAGCCACTTGTGCCTGTCAAACGCAGCCACTTGTGCCCGTCAAACCCAGCCACCTGTGCCTGTCAAACGCAGCCACCTGTGCCTGTCAAACGCAGCCACCTGTGCCCAACTGCCCGTCAAACGCAGCCCCTGTGCCTGCCAAACGTAGCCACCTGTGCCTGCCAAACGCAGCCACTTGTGCCAGTCAAACGCAGCCACTTGTGCCAGTCAAACGCAGCCACTTGTGCCCCTCAAACGCAGCCACTTGTGCTCCTCAAACGCAGTTCCTTGGCATTCCTGTTTGCACCTTCCAGCACACTAGGAGTTAACAGTGGAATGTGCACAGGATAGCCAGGGACCTGTCAGCACGGAGCGTGAGGTGTAAGTAGAGTACACATTTGTACTCTACTTACTGTTTTTAAAATTATTTTCTTTTAATAAATGCCGTGTTACACTGAATGAAGTGCACCGCTGTACTGTATGTGCTTTTTGAAAAAATATGTCACTTCATACCGAATTTCACAGTAGTACAATACATCCCGCTCATGTGACTCCCGCCCCCCCCCCCCGCCTCTCTCCACTCTCCTCTCACGTCTCCTGAGTCCTGACGTCAGCGGGGAATTCTCAGTCCCGCCCGCCTCTCTTCTGATACGATAGCTATAGTCAGCGGGCGGGGATGAGAATTCCCCACTGACGTCATGACTCAGAAGACGTGAGAGGAGAGCCGAGAGAGGCGGGGCGGGGGGCCCGGGAGTCACATGAGCGGGATGTATCGTACTACTGTGAAATTCGGTATGAAGTGACATATTTTTTTAAAAAGCACATACAGCGGTGCACTTCATTCATTGTAACACGGCATTTATTAAAATAAAGTAATTTTAAAAATACGCTCCGAGCGCTTTTCCGGGAGGGGCGGGGTTAGTCGTTATGATGTCACCTGCAATCGATTTTCTGGTCCTTATGCATCGATGCCGCATCAGGGACACCCGAATCGCGATGCATCAATGCAACGATTCATTTCAGCACCCCTTTTTGCCACCATCAACAACCAAGGGCCAAGGGCCCTTCCCACTGTCCTGATGTACAGGAATAAGATAGGGTACACACCCAAACGTGTAACATTGAGAAACTCCACCATCTTGATCACTCCATATGATACTCTCCAGACCTGAGGCCCACCTCCAGAAACAAGGAATGTCCACACGTTCAACCTTTTAACACTTACTGTAGCAGAAACATAATGTAGAGTTTTTGGTCAAAACACCCTTCACCACCACCTCTTCTCTTCCATTGTCCTCGCTGTAGGTCCCCATCAATGGGTTCTCCAGCTAAACCTGTACCTACCCGAAAGGGTTCACTTCCTAAGGCTTCAAGCTTACCTGGCAGTATACTAAGGGTAGCCTTTTACCCCATCACCCTCTGCCCCATGCTCTTCTGGCTCTAGATAATAAGTGACTAAGCTAGCCCAACCAATACATTCAGCCAGGGGAGGAGTTTCCCTAAAAGGGGTACTAACCCCTGCTTACATGCACAGGTGTCAATTATTGGATTTACTTGGATGAAATTGTGAATTGTTGTCAAATCTTCAGGGTACAGATGATAAATATTAATGTAGCACTACCCCCGTAGTGGTTGCAAATGACAGGGTTCCCCACTGCTGCACAGCCAGGCATACAACTTCAGCTTGCATCTGAACACATTGACCAGTCCTTGAGCTTTGTTTTTGTTTTATTAGGGGGGTAATAACTTGAGTGGGGATGGGAATTATGGGATGCCCAACTTAAAAGTAACAAAACCAGGGACAATTTCCTCCCTATGTACACAGCTCCACTTTGTTCTTCTCCTTTATCTTGTACAACTCCAATTTATTGCTCCTCATTTGATTGTACAGCTCTGATTAATTAGCTCACAATCTTTGTTAGATCAGCAACAGCCCCTTACAGGCTAAGAACTCTCAGTCCCTTTAGAAAGTAGCAAAATGTGTTGTGAACTGCATCCTGGAGTACCTCCACTCCCTTGTAGACACTGATCCCAGCTCTACTTCTGCATGAAATGTTAGCCCACCTGGTTGCCTCTTCACCAGTCTACCTAACTGTCTCTTCACCAGCCCACCTGGCTGCCTCTTCACCAGTCTACCTAACTGTCCCTTCACCAGCCCACCTAGCTGCCTCTTCACTAGCCCACCTGGCTGCCTCTTCACCAGTCTACTCGACTGCCTCTTCACCAGCCCACCGCTTCTTCACCAGCCTACCTGACTGCCTCTTCACCAGCCCACCTGGCTGTTTCTACACAGTCTACCCCACTGACTCTCTAGAGATTCTCCCAGGTCAAGGTAGGGAAGATTTAAGGACATCAGTATCTTCCAGAGAGCCTTGCTACATGTGGCAGACTCTCCCTATGTAATTCCCTGCACCGTGCTGTAGTACTCACACTGTCCTCTCCTTGCTCCTGCTGCCTGTCAGGAAAGCCTCATTCCAACTACTCCTATAGTAGGATCCTTCCAGGCAGGGGTCCCTCGAGGGGAGCCAACAGTCCCCTCAGCACTGCATCTCTATCTTCCACCCAACTCCCCTCCCAGCATGATCCATATTTATGGGCTCACTTAGCCCCCTGCCAGGTCCACCGCTTGGGGATTGGCTAAGTTCCAATATGCAGTACAACCCTCCTAGCCTCCGGCTTCTAGTCTCTAGAATGTTCTCCAAGTTTCTAGTACCAGGGGGAGGCACCAGAGAGCTGTCTGTATGAGTCATGCTGCCCTGAACACTAATAACCCTGACCCAATTAGAGACTCACTGGTTAAGTATGAGTGAGGATATGGTTTACCTACTCTCACACTAGTAGCACACTAGAGGAGGCTACATTAATTACGTGGAAGACAGATGGTGATGAAAGCCCCAACCCTTTTTATGTTTACCTGTTAGAACCTTGCCTCCACACCACCCATTTCTTGTCCAATAGTTTTTATTGAAAATTTCAAGGATAAAATCAAAATATTAACACTTACCCACATAGAGAAAATCAACCAGTATGATTATATACATATATTATATATATATATATATATATATATATATATATATATATATATATATATATACACACATACATACACATACATACATACACACACACACATATATATATATATATATATATCACACACACACACACCGTGGTACAGGGGGTCATAAAGGTGAAATAGAGATATATATTTCAGCAAGCATTGCCTTGTACTTAGTACTTAGCTCAGTGAGCAATAACAAACAAAAAAAAAGGAGAGGCAGGTATGTTCATATTTCCTTGTCGCTTTTTTGGGCTCAATATTAAGAGAACGGTGGAAAATTGGGATGACATTTAGCGATCATATGTATACCCATAGGCCATAGAATTGGTGGGGATAGGAGGACGTAATAAAGGGACCCCCCACCCCACCACCACCACAGCTCATATGCGACACAATGCCTCATGTCGTATAGTTCACTGACAGATCAAAGGGGGTGATACAACAAAGGAAAGAAAAAGAGCAGGAAAGAGAAAAAAAGGGGAAGATCCCCTATTTCAAGAACAGTGATAACCTCCAGAAAAAAAATCTAGACAGACTGAAAAAAAAATATATGTAGCATTTAGCAAAATCACAATTTTGCATTAGATTCAACAAGGAAGTCGAAATTAAGGTCATTTTTTTTTTTTTAAGGATACTGTAGGCTTTCCTTACACTTAAAGTACAGATATCACCAGAGAAATATTGGAGTTACCATTGCTAGCCTTCTTTCTTCAAGTACTAGATGCCTGGCTTTTTAACTTATGAGTCAGAAACATAGGAGAGGAATGCAGAAAATGAAAAGTGAGAATCCTTATGTCTATACTTGTTCCAGGTTTCCATTAAAGTGGACCAAGACCCAGCATCAGTCCAAGGCCACTGCAGAACTCCAGGGCATGACTGCCAAGGCTTTAGGTCACTTGACCTTGAACCATAATGCTGTGGGTTGCCCTTTTACTAGAGGTGTAGGTTTATACCTCCAAAAAACAAGCAGTGAAAGGCCTACACGCGACTAGACGTCCACCACTGGATCGCCACTGACACCACAGCTTAGCCCAAATTAATTTTGCATATATTATCTTAATCACAGGTCCCCACAGCATATCCAAAGAACCAACAGGTCTATCGAGATTAGAACATATCACACACAATAATAATGGTGTAAAAATGATGTTCGGAAAATCGCCAGGAGGAAACCATGACCTTTATGAGTGCCAGAAGACCATGCAAAGAACTGGATTCTTTTATAATGCCCAGTCACGTATTCACTATCAGTATATGAAAAGTAGACAATTATAATCCATCACTGATAGTAGTGTACTGGCAGCATTTCAGCATAATAGGAAACACTGAAGGTATTTGTTCCCTTACGGCCAAATGCCAGCTCTGACACATGACTTTATCATTTGTTTCTGGCCGAAATACAGGCGTATCCCGTGCCTAGTTTCCTGTGTGATACCAGCCTAAACCTTTACTGTGTTTGGCCAGTTTCGTTTCAGTCATGGACAAGCAACAAAACCAGGAGATGTTCCAGATTTACATAGTTGGTATGGTTGAATAAAAACACTGATCTATCCAATTCAATCTGTATGTGTTTGTCATTACCATTTTCCATATTACATTGTGTTCACTAAGAAACACATCTAATGCCGCGTACACACGGTCGGACTTTTCGTCTACAAAAGTCCGACAGCCTGTCCGACAGACTTCCGACAGACTTCCGGCGGACTTGCAGCAGACTTTCTAACGAACGGACTTGCCTACACACGACCACACAAAAGTCCGACGGATTCGTACGTGATGACGTACACCGAACTAAAATAAGGAAGTTCATAGCCAGTAGCCAATAGCTGCCCTAGCGTGGGTTTTTGTCCGTCGGACTAGCACACAGACGAGCGGATTTCGGGGTCCGTCGTAGTTACGACGTAAAGATTTGAAGCATGTTTCAAATCTAAAGTCCGTCGGATTTGAGGCTGAAAAAGTCTGCTGAAAGTCCGGAGAAGCCCACACACGATCGGATTACCAGCCAGCTTTAGTCCGTCGGCGTCCGTTGGACTTTTGTAGACGAAAAGTCCGACCGTGTGTACGCGGCATTAAAGTTTTTTGAATTTATCTACACTCCCAGCTGACACCACCATGGTGAAATGGAGTTCCACATCATCACTGCTCTAACAGTAAAGAGACCCTTATGCAGTTTAAAGGGTAAATTCATCTTTACAGAAAACTCTGTAAGGTGAACTTACACAGGTCCCCGTCCTCGCCCCTGAACCCCCCCCCCCCCACTGGTCCCGCTAACTTGGACCGTGGCAATCTCCGCTTCTAGGCCCTGTATATCCTCGCCAGATGTCTGGGGCTTAGAAATCCCCTGAGTTGAATGCATTCTAACAATTTGTCAGCGCCGTCACATGGGCGGCACCGACCAATCAGCAGCCGCATAGTCTGTCCTGTCAGTTATGGAGAAGACGCGAGGATGGAGAGAGGATTTCTAAGCCCCGGGCTTCTGACGCGGATATACCTGGGCTTAGAATCGGAGATTGCGGCGGTCCAGGTCAGCGGGACCTTTGTAAGTTCAACTTACAGATTTTTCTGTAAAGGTGAACTTACACTTTAAGATTGAACCACCTCTCGTCCAACCTCATTGTGTGGTCATGTGCCTTCAGACCTTAGATTACATAGTTTCCTCCCAATGCTAGCATCACCATCCAAAGATTTGTACGTTGCAATCATATCCCCTCTTAAGCGCCTCTTCTTCAGGGAGAATACGTTTAATGTTTGTAGTCGTTCCTCATAACTGAGGTACAGTAGCCCCCTTATTAGCTTTGTTGCCCTTCTCTGGACTCCAGTTCAAGGACATCCTTTCTAAGGATTGGTGACCAGAACTGGATAGCATACTCAAGATGTAGCTTAACCAGAGTTCTGTAAAATGGTAGAATTTTAGTTTTATCTCTTGAGTAAATACCCTGTTAAATGCACGCTAATATTCTGCTGGCCTTGCTTGCTGCAGCTTGGCATTGCATGCTAATACTGAGTCTGTCATCTATCATCTACCCAGATCCCTTTCCATCCTTGAATCTCCCAGAGATTCTCCCCCTTGCATGTAACCTGCATTCATAGGTTTAGCTCCCCAGTGTATTTCTGTACATTTTCCAGTATTGAACCTCATCTGCCATATCGCTGCCTACCCCTCTATTTCGACTAGGTTATTTTGTAGAGTTGCTATATTCTGCCATGAAGTTATTGCTCTGCTTAGTTTTGTATCATCAGCAAACACTGAGATTGAACTACATACTTCAACCTTTATGTTGCTTATGAACAAGTTAAACAGAATTGATTCCAGGATAGAGCTCTGGGGTAACCCACAACTCTAGACCATTCAGAAAATATGCCATTAATCATCAATCTCTGGCCACACCCCCTGGATAGTTTTCTATCCAGGTACAGTACACGGTACATACAATCTTATAAATGCCAAAAGACCTTATTTTGTAAATAAAGCATTTATGGGGAAGTGTAACAAATGCCTTAGGCCTCTTTCACACGGCCGATCCGTTCAGGTTCGCCTGTCGGTATTTTAGGCGGACCTGAACGGACCCTCCATAGACATGTCCGCTGACATCCGACCCGCTCCGATCCGAAAAAGTGTAACGGAAGGAAAAACCTACTTTTCCATCCGTTTTCGGATCGGGTGACGACGGACTCTACCGTCCATCATCACCCGATCCTCCATAGGGGAGAGCGGCGCTCTGACAGGTCCGTCGTTGCACAGTGTGCAGCGACCGACCTGTCATTTTCCTGCTCAGCGGGGATCGGCGGAGCGATCCCCGCTGAGCAAGCAGATATTCACGGGGCGGATCATCACTGATCCGCCCCATGTGAAAGAGCCCTTAGTAAAATCTAGATACACTACATCCATAGGTCTTCCTCTATCCAAATGACAGTTTACCTCCTCATAGAATGTTAAAAGATTGATCTGGCAAGAACGGCCTTTCATAAATCCATGTTGGTTGCTACTGATGATACTATTTTTGTCAGCAAATTCTTGGATATGGTCCCTTTTCATTCCTTTTAATAGTTTACATACTATTGATGTTAGCCTGGCTGGTCTGTATTTTCCAGGTATTTATCTAGGCCCTTTTTATGAACATTGGTACGTTTGCCTTTTGCCAATCAGCAGGTAATATTCCACTCAGTAGGCCGTCCTTAAAAATTAGGAATACATGCCTGGCTATAACATGGCTACAATCCTTGAGAACCCTAGGGTGTAAGTCATCTGGTCCTGGTAATTTATTCACGTTACGTTTTTCTAGACTTTTTAAACACTGGCTTCTATCAGCCACATGGCTATGTTTAATATGCTGTTATTAGCATTACTGTCTTGTTTATTATACCCTCCTTTTCATTTGAATAAACTGAAGTGAAGAATGTATTCAGTACAGTTGCCTTCTCCCGGTCTTCTTGTTTTAAAGTGTATTTCCACTTTTACAGCCAAATTGGGTAACACCTAGTTTACATTTGTTTTATGTCTTCATTCACATAACATAACATTTTTTAGATGCTCTTTTCTGCAAACTCCAGCAAGGAAAAATCCCATATAGTTATCTTTGTTCATGAAGGGGGGTTTGGGAGCTGGGGAGCTGATTAACACAAATAACCCTGTCAGTTCTGCGCTGGCAGATACGATCTCATCAGTTGGATTTGAACATAGTCCTAAGAAAGGTTTGCAGGTTTAGAAGCTGGGGTAGCACAGTGTTGTCCCTAGTCTGAGTAAGGACAGAGACACTGCGAGAGTCAGTTGTACATATGACTGACTAGCAATAAAAAGGCTTGTTCAATATGGAGAACAGTGGTTGTATGATCTGCATGTTTATTGCTGGAGTATTATGAGAAGGACATAATGTTCTTTTGCAAATGCCGCTTTATGCATTGACATACCAAATTAGACCCAGGCTTTCCAGACAGTATGGTTGCCGGCTGACTGGGCACTATCCACAGTCACCTTAACCCTTCAATTAAACACAGAAGAATACCTCCCAACTTTTTGAGATGGGAATGAGGGACACCTATCAGCAAAAGTATGCAGGCATAGGACACGCCCCCTTAAAGGAGAATTGTACAAAAAAACAAGATTGGTTAAACCCACAAGTGCTTTTTTTTTACCACTACTATTCCTTTATATTGGCTTTTGGAATTTACAAATGTAGCACGTTAGAAATAAGATGAAAGGTTTAGTGCTGGAAAACACTTTTTGATAGATAAAAAGTGCGTTTTATATACATATATATATATATAGATCAGACCAAAATGAGGGACAAATGAGGAGGAATGAGGGACAGGGGGACATTGCTCCAAATCAGGGACAGTCCCTCGAAATCAGGGACAGTTGGGAGCTAAGTTAAATCCAACACAAAATTTCTTCAGCTATTTGCAGTACAGAGAATGTTTCTCTAATTTTTGAAGTGTAAAAGGACTGAGGGAACATGGAAGAAAATGGTCAGGGTCTAGCCAGGACTGAACCAACTAGCTCTAAACAGGAGGGGTGGAAAGAGGGGGAAACTAAATTTGCATTAGTGAACAAGTTGTAGTGGCCAAAAACCGCCACTAGATGTCAGCATACTACAAAACAAGCATAACCTGGAGCAGTTCAATGCAAAACATTAAAATTACAAGTTAGTGGGGCAGAACAGATGGGCCCCTTTAGCATCCATAGCACCCACAGGTGGTTGTTGAAGCTGGGGGACACCAGGAGTGGTACTATTTCACTTACCACATTTATTGAGGACAATGGTACTTCGTAACAAACTGATCAGTCATCGGAAATCAAAACTGTCTGTGTTGCTCAAACACCGTTTGCTCCCTTGATGGACATCAAAAGTATTGTATTTTTATCTTACCTTTTTACGTTCGACTTTCTGTTTCTCTCGGAAATCCTCCATCCTCCTTGCTTCGTCTCGCAAGGCCTGCGCCAGTTGAATATGACACTGGCCGACATTATCAATCTCTAAGCAAAATAAAAGAAGTGGAATTAGATGACATCTGCGGCTTATACTTTTGGTCTATGACAAGTGTCGGTTCCTACATGTATATCGAACCTCCATTCCATTTGATACCTCCAAAAAAGTCCTACCTAAGAGCAGACACCATAGAAGGCCTACAATTGGTTATACTGTATAAGCAAGAAAAGTTTCCATCATGCCCTTGACTAAGTCAGTTCTACTTGAACTCCATGCTAAACAATTATTCTTTGAGCATACAGTGGGGACGGAAAGTATTCAGACCCCCTTAAATTTTTCACTCTTTGTTATATTGCAGCCATTTTCTAAAATCATTTAAGTTCATCTTTTTTCCTCATTAATGTACACACAAGCACCCCATATTGACAGAAAAACACAGAATTGTTGACATTTTTGCAGATTTATTAAAAAAGAAAAACTGAAATATCACATGGTCCTAAGTATTCAGACCCTTTGCTGTGACACTCATATATTTAACTCAGGTGCTGTCATTTGAGTCCACCTGTGTTTGATTATACTGATTGGACTTGATTAGGAAAGCCACACACCTGTCTATATAAGGCCTTACAGCTCACAGTGCATGTCAGAG
Source organism: Aquarana catesbeiana (assembly GCF_042186555.1). NCBI lineage: Eukaryota > Metazoa > Chordata > Amphibia > Anura > Ranidae > Aquarana > Aquarana catesbeiana. The sequence continues at coordinate 58,260,500 of NC_133324.1, read as the reverse complement.
CAAATGAGAATCATGAGGTCAAAGGAACTGCCTGAAGAGCTCAGAGACAGAATTGTGGCAAGGCACAGATCCGGCCAGGGTTACAAAAAAATTTCTGCTGCACTTAAGGTTCCTAAGAGCACAGTGGCCTCCATAATCCTTAAATGGAAGACGTTTGGGATGACCAGAACCCTTCCTAGAGCTGTCTGTCCGGCCAAACTGAGCTATCGGGGGGAGAAGAGCCTTGGTGAGAGAGGTAAAGAAGAACCCAAAGATCACTGTGGCTGAGCTCCAGAGATGTAGTCGGGAGATGGGTGAAAGTTGTAGAAAGTCAACCATCACTGCAGCCCTCCACCAGTCGGGGCTTTATGACAGAGTGGCCCGACGGAAGCCTCACCTCAGTGCAAGACACATGAAAGCCCGCATGGATTTTGCTAAAAAACACCTGAAGGACTCCAAGATGGTGAGAAATAAGATTCTCTGGTCTGAGACCAAGATGGAACTTTTTGGCTTTAATTCTAAGCGGTATGTGTGGACAAAACCAGGCACTGCTCATCACCTGTCCAATACAGTCCCAACAGTATAGCATGATGTTGGCAGCATCATGCTGTGGGGGTGTTTTTCAGCTGCAGGGACAGGACGACTGGTTGCAATCGAGGGAAAGATGAATGCAGCCAAGTACAGGGATATCCTGGACAAAAACTTCTCCAGAGTGCTCAGGACCTCAGACTGGGCCGAAGGTTTACACACTTGGCTTAGACAACCGCAGCCAGCCCTCTGGACGGTAGGCAACCTTGGTGATTAGGGCGTGCCTAGGTACACACAAGCCCATGTACACTCGGCAGTTGTTGCACTCAGTTACTTGGGAAGCCAGAGTCCGGTCTGAATAATGTGTCCAGGTTTCAGGCGATCTGAAACTCAGACCCATGATTCAAAACCTGATACACAAAGAAATGCCCCCCAATGGGACTTTGTAGGCAGTGGATAATGGAGTAACCAGGGTATGAAATATAACAAAAGTTATTCAAAAAGATTAAAATGGCAATCAATGTTACATTGATCAGTAAAAACAATGGAAATCCACCATACAAAAAAATGATGTACATATTTTGGACTCAAAGGGGACCCCAGTTGGGTCTTATGTGGATAAGGACCCAATAAACACAGGGTTCACCCAACATTTCTATGATTCAAACCTGGACTGTCCGGATGAATCCCAGATGGGTGACAACCCTAAAAGAGGCAGAGACAAAGCTGTGAAAAGATCTTCTTTTTTGTATTAATGTTATACATCAGAATTGCAGCTCCCGAGTGATTGAATGATTGGAAACGAGTTCTCCAGCCATTTACTCAATTTATCCTAGCGCAGTTTCTTTTATCCTTTTGCCAGAGACAAAGCTGGGTTTTGGCAAAGAACTATGCATTCTATCCTTGTTGAAGTAAAACATTAACCACTTCAAGACTGCAATAGGTACTTTTTTCGTATATATACGTTGCAGCTTTGAAATGGTTTATCGGGGTTATGGCTGAAGCTCTGGTATTTTTTTTTTTTTGGTCGGCGGCTGGCTTTCTCATGAAAGGGCCTGAGTGGCTCATGAGCCCCTGGAACGCTTTCAGGAGCAGCAGGGGGGAACCCCGAGAAACGATCCGATGGTGTGGCTGGCTGGTCACAGAGGCTACCAGAGACCAGATCCTCTTTGATCACCTCTATGGCCTTGGAGGACCAGAGCGACATCATGATGTCAATTCGGATCCAGGGTGGAATTGGGTCTGGGTGGAAGTTAACAATTTATTTTTATTTTTTTTAAAGAAAAAGAGCAATTTTTTTTTTAAATCTCTTGCTTTTACAAGTAAAGGAGAGGTTTGGGGTCTTTTTGACTCCAGATTTGTCCATAAAGAGGACTGGTCATCTTTATTTATATTTCAAGTGATATTTACATTCCTTGTAATAGGAATACAAGTGAAAAAAAAAAATAAAAATAAAAGGGACAGTGTAAAAACAACAAATAAAAGAAGAAAAAAGAAATTAAAGTACCCCAAACGCATATGCAAGTCATGCACGCATATGTAAACAGTGTTCGCACCACACAGGTGAGGTATTGCCGCGAACGTTAGAGCGAGAGCAATAATTCTAGTGCTAGACCTCCTCTGTAACTCTGAACATGTAACCTGTAAAAACGTTTAAAGCGCCGCCTATGTGGAAGTTTAGGTACCTTAGTTTGTCGCCATTCCACAAGTGTATGCAAATTTAAGCCCTGGTTCACATTGATGCGATTGGGCATGCGATTTGACATGTCAGATGTATAGATGTCTCTGAAATCATCGGACTGACATGCGGGAATGAAATTGTACGAGTTCAGCTGAACTCGCATGATTTTAATCCCACAGCAGTGTGAACCTGGGATTAAGCGTGACATATTAGTTATCTGTTTACTCAGTGTAACATGATCTTTCACATTTTACAATGTAAATTGGACTATATATTGTTTATTTTTTTTCCATTTATTTTTTAATAAAGTGTATATTTTCCAAAAAAAATAAGTTTGAAAAACCACCGCACAAATACAGAGCGGCATAAAAAAAATCGCAACAGTCACCATGGGGGTGATAAGTCATTTTCTAGCAAAAAATACTGATTTAAACTTGTAAACAAAAAGTGCCAAAAAAACCTGTTCTGCTAAAAGGGGGGACATTCCTTTATTTCTGGAGGCGGGTCCAAGAGAATGTGAATAATCCAGATGGTGGAGTTCCTCCATGTCAGCCCCAGACGGATTTACCCCCTTAATGACCAGGCCATTTTTTGTGATACGGCACTGCATTACTTTAACCGACAATTGCACGGTCGCAACGCTGTATCCAAAAAAAATGTATGTACTTTTTTTCTTACAAATGTAGCTTTCTTTTGGTGGTATTTGATCACCTCTGCGAATTTTATGTTTTGCACTATAAACAAAAAAAGACTTTTGAAAAATATATATATTTTTTTTACTTTCTGCTATAATACATATCCAAAAAAAAAAAAAAAAAAGAATTCCTTCATCAATTTAGACCAATATGTATTCTGCTACATATTTTTGGTAAAAAATCCCAATAAGCATATATTGATTGGTTTGCGCAAAAGTTATAGCGTCTACAAACTACGGGATAGATTTATGGACTTTCAATTTTTTTAATGGTTTTTACTAGTAATGGCGGCGATTTTTAGCGGGACTGGGACTTTGTGGCGGACAAATCCGACCCTTAGTGACACTTTTTGGGTACCGGTGACACCAATACAGTGATCAGTGCTAAAAAAAAAAAGCACTGATTACTGTATAAATGACACTGGCAGGGAAGGGGTTAACACCAGGAGTGATCACAGGGTTAAATGTAATTCCTGTTTGTGCCCTCTTACTGTGTGGGGGAAGTGCTGACAGGAACACCACAGAGGTCGCTGTTCCTGATCACTAGGAGCAGCAGATCTTTATGTTCTCCCCTGTCAGAACGGGGATCCGCCTTGTTTACATAGGCAGATCCCTGTTTTGCCTCTCTCTGCGGTGTGGCCGCCGGAAATCGGGTCCACCGGGCATGCACACGGCTCCTCCTCCGTGAAGTGGGCGCGTGCGTCCACAGTATCAGTTGCAGGAAACAACGTACAATAGAGCTGCCCTGCCGCAGTATATACAGTCAGGTCCATAAATATTGGGGCATCGACACAATTCTAATCTTTTTGGCTCTATACATCACCACAATGGATTTGAAATGAAACGAACAAGATGTGCTTTAATTGCAGACTTTCAGCTTTAATTTGAGGGTATTTACATCCAAATCAGGTGAACGGTGTAGGAATTACAACAGTTTGTATATGTGCCTCCCACTTTTTAAGGGACCAAAAGTAATGGGACAATTGGCTGCTCAGCTGCTCCATGGCCAGGTGTGTATTATTCCATCATTATCCTATTTACAAGGAGCAGATACAAGGTCCAGAGTTCATTTCAAGCGTGCTATTTGCATTTGGAATCTGTTGCTGTCAACTCTCAATATGAGATCCAAAGAGCTGTCACTATCAGTGAAGCAAGCCATCATTAGGCTGAAAAAACAAAACAAACCCATCAGAGAGATAGCAAAAACATTAGGTGTGGGCAAATCAACTGTTTGGAACATCCTTAAAAAGAAAGAACGCACCGAGCTCAGCAACACCAAAAGACCTGGAAGACCACGGAAAATAACTGTGGTGGATGACCGAAGAATTCTTTCCCTGGTGAAGAAAACACCCTTCACAACAGTTGGCCAGATCAAGAACACTCTCCAGGAGGTAGGTGTATGTGTGATTTGATTGACAGCAGCGGAAGCCAATGGCTGCGCTGCTATCAATCTATCCAATCAGGAGCAGAGAAGCCCCTGCAGAGAGACAGCACGTCCCCGCTGGGTCAAGTTCCAGGGCTCAGGTAAGTAAAACGGGAAGGGGGGGGGCTGGGGGGGGGCGGTCACTGCCAGGTGTTTTTTCACCTAATGCATAGGATGCATTAAGTGAAAAAACATGAAGGTTTACAACCCCTTTAAGGTGTGTGGTGGTCTATTCCGTTCCTGTTGCAGGAGGAAGGTGGGAGGTGCCCCTAGGCCAGCATGGTCCTTGCTGGTGGTGAATCAAGGCCCTAGTTACATCCCCAACTCAGTTAATTTGTGCCTATGGCTGGATTGACACTACTCTGGATGTCTGGAGGCTGCCATGAAGGTATAGGAATGAATTGGCTGAAGGCAGCCAGGACTTCTTACAAAGATTGTGGCAGAGCTACACAGAACTTAAGAGCAGAGTTGAAGGTAAGTATATCGGTACGCAACCACCACTGGAGGGGGTGGGGCGAACTATAAGTGGCTTTGTCCTTTAAAACATTTCAAGGCATAGGAAATGTAGAAGTATTTTTTCTTTTTGGCATGAGCGTGCAAACTAAACCTATTTAAGTAAATACTCTATATCAAAAGATAAAAAAAAGACAAAGGACTTCTCTTTTCTTTGCACCTAATGGATGTACGAAACCCGTATCAAACAGTGCAAACACTCAGCTTCTCTAATCTGGTTATTAACTCCATTCTCTGAGTATAAAAGATGAAGGACAACGCCGGGTATGCTAGTTCTATAAAATGTCTATATATAAAAGTTGCGCTATTGTACAAGAACCACTTCCTCTGCGGGGTACTCAGAGCAATGCTACAATAGATCCTGCTAACGTGATGAATGTATTTTCTAAGGGAAGGTTACTGGGTCCTTGTAGCAAACTCTAGCTGGGTCAAACTTCCAGAAGGGACATCATTTTAAATATGTTGGCAACATGATATAGATATTAAAAAAGATGAGGTCTTTTATGTATAATTGCACTGTTTTAGAAAGAGCATGGTAGAAACCTCAACTAAAAACAAAATTTGATCCATCGTGCTTTGGACTGACCAATTTTTGTAGCTTTTGCTATTACAGTTTGAGAGTGCAACACAATGCATTGGGCTATTCTGGCTCTTCAAGGCCCCATGTGCATTTTTTTGTGGTGCATTAAAGCTGGTCATATCCCAAGTTAAGGTGTGTTGCCAATTGAAATGAATAGGCTGCCAGCGCATCCATTGAAATTAATGGGCTCTTCCAATATACCCATTCAATTGAATGGGCTTCCAATGCACTTATTGAAATTAATATGCTTCCAGTGCACCCACTGAATGGGCTGCCAACACACCCATTGAATAAATGGTCTGATAATGCACCCATTGAAAAAAGGGGGCTGCCAGTGCATCCATTTAAATGAATGGGTGGCCAATGCACCCATTCAAATTAATGGGCTGCCAACACACCCATTGAATGAAAGGTCTGACAATGCACCCATTGAATAAAAATGGGCTACCAATGCATTCACTAAAATGAATGGGCATCCAACACACCTATTAAATTGAATGGGCTGCCAATGCACTTATTGAAATGAATGTGCTTCCAGTGCACCCACTGAAATGAATGGGCTGCCCACACACCAATTGAATGAATGGTCTGAAAATGCACCCATGCATAAGGCTGCCCTGTGCCTTGTTGACATCTCACCAAAAAGGTACTCTCCTCTTGGCAGGAGACTCTAATGTGACCTTGAATCCTACCCTGGGCAGATATCCCTCGGAAAGAATAGCCACATCGCCTGATGCAAAACAATTTTCTCATTTCTTGCAATGATCTGGTGGACCTTTGGAGGGAATTTCATCCATTGGGTAAATATTACACTTATTACTCCCACCCTCATCATTCTCACTTGCGAATTGACCACATGTTTATGCTACGTAAACATCTTCCCCGGGTATGCTCCACATCTATACTAGCTGCCCCTTGATTGGACCATGACCCTGTTCTAGTTGTTTGCCGTTCTCCATTATGTAAGGCTCAATTTTCCTCTTGGGTTATGAATGATTCACTTTTATCTCTTAAAAACACTCAGGCAGACCTGTTGAAAACTTCCTCTGAATATTTCAGCCTTAATGCTGCATCTATTTCCTCTCCCGTGACTCTTTGGGAGGCATACAGTGCTTCGGGGCCATATCATTCAATTAGCTACGAAACGCAAACGAGAATGCCAAAAGCTCCAATGTACCTTAGAATCTTATTTAGAGTCTGTCTCTGCTACCTTTAAATAAACTTCAACCCCCGCTAACTGCAGATTATTGGATCAAATTATTGGATCAGGCCCAAACTGAATTGGATCTGTGTCTTACTGATAACGATTAATGCACTTTACGCTGGTCCCACCAGAAATGGAAAGCCAAAGCGAATAAACCTAATGCAATGCTGGCTAATAGGCCACGCACCTTTTACCCCTATGTTCACTCCCATCACCAAAACCTGATTGTTAACACTGTTCATGGGCCAACTTTAGACCTACAGTATCTCGCTCATCAATATAGATATGAAAATCCTCACTAAGATCTTGGCTAGCCACCTAAATTCGTTCCTCCCTCGCTTAATCAAAAAAGACCAGGTGGTTGGGTTCGTTCCTCAACGCCAGGCCGGTGATGCCAGCAGACGAATTATACAGCTGCAACACATCGCTCCTTGGAAATTATGCTTTTATCATTCTATGTGAATAAAGCCTGTGATACTTCGTCATGGCCCTACTTGATGTCTGTGCTCTGTAATTATGGTTTTGGTGCCTCATTCCTACACTGGTTAACAGCGTTGTATGATTCCCCCAGGCTAAAATTAAATACTTCAGGTTTGAATCCTCCCTTTTTTCTATCAGGAAGGGCACCCGTCAAGGATGCCCACTCTCACCGCTCATAAGAGGCGTGGATGTTGCGGGACCCGCTCATAAGGTTTCTTTATTCGCGGACGGTATCTTGATGTCACTAACATCCCCTAGAGTCTCTTTTCCTAACCTATTATCTCTCTTTGACGCCTTTGTGTCCCTTTCAGGTTTATATGTCAACCCAACCATGTCCAAAGCCATGTTGGTTAACCTCTCATCCTCTGAATTGGCCGCCCTGAGAGATGCCTTCCTGTTCCAATAGCTTGCTTCTTTGCCCTATTTAGGCATCCAGCTCACTCCCGGTTTTGATGGATTATATCAGGCCAACTTTCTACCTCTTTTCAAAAAACTAATCGACATGCTTCCCTCTTGGTCGTGCTTCCAGTGCACCCACTGAAATTAATGGGTTGTCAACACACCCATTGAAATTAATGGGTTGCCAACATACCCACTGAAATGAATGAGCTGCCAATGCACCCATTGAAATTAATACACTGCCAACACACCCATTGATATGAATGGGCTGCCAACACACCCACGGAATGAATGGTCTGACAATGCACCCATTAAAAAATGTGGGCTGCCAACGCATCCACTAAAATGAATGGACTTCCAACACACCCAATGAAATGAATGGGCTGCCAACACTCCCATGGAAATTAATGGTCTGACAATGCACCTATTGAAAAAAGTGGCCTGCCAGTGCACCTATTGAAATTAATGGGCTTCCAACACACCCATTGAAAGGAATGCGCTTCCAGACGCACCCATTGAAATGAAAGGGCTGCCAACACACCCATTGAATGAATGGTCTGACAACACACCCATTGAATGAATGGTCTGACAACACACCCATTGAAAAAAGTGGCTGCCAATGTACCCACTGAAATAAATGGGCTGCCAAACTGATCACTAATATAACATTTTAGTATATGTTATTAAGGTTTCTTCTTTATTTTATTTTCTGTTATGTTATACTAGTGATATTGCTCAGTTATATCTCAGAATTACCAATATTTTAGTAGTATTGTAGCTAATTCTGTAAAGAGTCATGTGGACACGCTTTAGTGAAAGAGGAGGGGGAGCTGGCCTGTCTCCCACAGCACAGTTAGTTCCCAATGAGGAGTAGCACCTCTGACCAGAAGAAACTCATGGCCCAAATGAACACTTGAAAAGTTTAATAAATATATACACTATGATATATAACTGTTAACTATAATATCTTTCTACTCATAGTTATTCTTTATTAACTATTTATTTTATGAAACATTTGTTAATACTATGTAAACTCAATAAAAACAACTGAAAAGAAAAGAATGGGCTGCCAACACACACTTTGAAATGAATGGGCTGCCAACACTCCCACTGAAATGAATAGTCTGACAATGCACCCATTGAAAAAAAGTGGGCTGCCAGTGCATCCATTGAAATTAATGGGCTGCCAATGCACCCATTGAATGGTCTGACAAAGCACCACCTATGCAGGGCATAAAAATAATTACAAAGCGCATGATCAAAACTGGAGTTGTCACATTTTGGCTCAGAAAAGCCCTGATAGTTTTACCTAGTGCATATTTTGTTTTGTTCACTACACCATTAACATACTGTATATATATATATATATATATATATATATATATATATATATATTAACATACTGTATATAGCAATCCAGAGTATTCTTTCACAGAATATGTACTGTTCTGCAAAAATGGCCTTCGCTGAAAGATAAGACCTTATTTGCACTCATACAGTTACAAAAAGGGTACAAAGATCAAGATTATGCCCAACGTAGTTCCTGTTTTATGTTATATTGTTATCTTCGAGACTTTTTATTACGTAGGTCTGTATGAGGTGCATTGGTACCATGTATCAAAAACATTTACAAAGCTCGATTTTTAGAGTTCTTGCAACAATCCTGAATGCCCATACATTTTAAATATGCACTCTAGGAATACAATGTTTTAAGATTATATATATATACAGGTGCATCTCATAAAATTAGCATATCATGAAAAGGTTAATTTCAGTTATTCAATTCAAAAAGTGAAACTCATATATTTTATACAGATGCATTACACAGAGTGATATATTTTAAGCATTTCTTTCTTTTAATTTTGATGATTATGGCTTACAGCTAGTGAAAACCCAAAATTCAGTATCTCAGAAAATTTGAATATTACATAAGACCAATAAAAAAAGGATTTTTTTAATACAGAAATGTTGGCTTAGTGAAAAGTATGTCCATGTACAATATGCTATGCACTCAATACTCGGTCGGGGCTCCTTTTGCATGAATTATTGTATCAATACGGTGTGGCATGGAGGTGATCAGCCTGTGGCACTGCTGAGGTGTTATGGAAGCCCAGGTTACTTTGATAGCGACCTTCAGCTCCTCTGCATTGTTGGGTCTGATGTCTCTCATCTTCCTCTTGACAATACCCCACAGATTCTCTATGGGGTTTAGGTTAAGCGAGTTTGCTGGCCAATCAAGCACCTTGATACCATGATCATTAAACCAGGTATTGGTACTTTTGCCAGTGTGGGCAGGTGCCAAGTCCTGCTGGAAAAATAAATCACCATCTCCATAAAGCCGGTCAGCAGAGGGAAGCATGAAGTGCTCTAGAATTTCCTGGTAGAGGGCTGCCCTGACTTTGGACTGAATAAAACAATGTGGACCAAAACCAGCAGATGACTTGGCTCCCCAAATCACCACTGACTGTGGTAACTTAACACTGGACCTCATGCAACTTGGATTCTGTGCCTCTCCACTCTTCCTCCAGACTCTGGGACCTTCATTTCCAAATGGAATGCAACATTTTCCACAGTCTGTGATGATTTGGGGAGCCATGTCATCTGCTGGTCCACTGTGTTTTATCAAGTCCAAAGTCAGGGCAGCCCTCTACCAGAAAATTCTAGAGCACTTCATGCTTCCCTCTGCTGACCAGCTTTATGGAGATGCTGATTTCATTCTCCAGCAGGACTTGCCACCTGCCCACATTGCCAAAAGTACCATTACCTGGTTTAATGATCATGGTATCACTGTGCTTGATTGGCCAGCAAACTATCCTGACCTAAACCCCATAGAGAATCTGTAGGGTATTGTCAAGAGGAAGATGAGAGACACCAGACCCAACAATGCAGATGAGCTGAAGACCGCTATCAAAGTAACCTGGGCTTCCATAACACCTCAGCAGTGCCACAGGCTGATCGCCTCCATGCCACGCCGTATTGATGCAGTAATTCATGCAAAAGGAGCCCCGACCAAGTATTGAGTGCATACTATACTGTACATGGACATACTTTTCAGTAAGCCAATTTATGTATTAAAAATCCTTTTTTTATTGGTCTTATGTAATATTCTAATTTTCTGAGATACTGAATTTTGGGTTTTCACTAAACAAATATTGAAAAGGTTAAATTGTAACTAATAAAAAAAAAAAAATTAAAAACACACTGACACCATCCACTCCCCCCTCCCCCCCCCCAAAAAAAGAAAACATTGTGAACAAAAAAAAAAATAAAAAATTGTAAAAAATAATAAAAATGTTTAAAAATTAAAATTGTAAAAAAAAAAATAAAAAAAAATACTGACAAAGTCTATGCCTCATAAGTGCTGCATATTAGTGGCACTGTCACATGACATTAAAAAAAAAGTATCGGTAATCGGTATCGGCGAGTGCGTGGAAAAAGGGATCGGTACTTGTACTCGGTCTTAAAGGCATGTGGGGGGGGAGGGGTTGATAGCTGAGATGTTGATTTTGACAGAGAAATCAGGGGACGTGGTACGTGGGTCATGGAAATATCATGAGCTCGGTTTTGGACAGGTTGAGTTTGAGGAAGTGATGTGACATCCAGCCTTATATGTCTGTGAGTAAGTTGGTGATGCGTGAGGAGACAGATGGAGTGAGGTTAGGTCAAGGGTTAGTTAAAGCGGTATGAAACCCAAAATCAAAAATGTAATATTTTGCAGCTTACCAATCATTAGATGTGGTGGCCGCATTAGTTTTCTTTTTTGAAGCTTTTCCCGCTCTGTTTTACCCAGGTGATCTGGCCAGCAACACACCTCCTGTATTAAAGTGTCCCCACTCTGGATGAAGGAGCATAGGGGGCACCGTTGACAGCAGCATTGTCAGTCTGGGAGGAGGGGAGCGTTAGATGTTCTAGCAGATTTAAATACACTAATAAATTGAAGCCAAACTCCATCTCACACTTTATAATAAGTAACTGCAAACTTCTTTTGCCATTTGGGATAAAGGTTTTACATAAATTTAAAGCTGATGATTTTAAGCACTCCTCCAGTGTTAAGTAGTTTGTCTCATCCGTGTAAACTGACACATTCTGCTGACGAGCTTGAGCTTTTGAAAAACAACAGACTTACTGGCTGGATCACCAGATGAAAATAGAAGAAAGAAAGCCTAAAAAAGAACACAAATGCAGCCATCACATCTAACAAATTGGTAAACTGCAATATATTCAATGTTTACTTTTGGGCTTAAGAGGTTATCTTTTCAGGTTTGATGTGTAACAGTGTATTTGTGTTGCAAATTATATTTGGATAGAAAGGTATGCAGCCAATGTAGAGGCATACAAGGACAGCTCCCCTGTATGAGCTGTTTGTACAGCGTGTTTACATGTAGATATTTTGGTGAAAGGTGAACTATGTTACCAAAAAAACAATGTAAAGAATTGCCAAACAAATTGTACTTTTGCAAAAAAAAAACATAAATCAGGAGTATGTTCCTTCACCTTTTTGTATATAACACACAATAAAAAGGGCCTACAGTCAAAAGAAATGGAAACTTGACAAGGGCCCTTTGACTCAGAGCAACTACAAAACTGCAGTTCTTGTGGGATGTTCCTGGTCTGCAGTGGTCAAGACTGACCAAAAAGGGTCCAAGGAAGGAAAACTGGTGAACTGATGACAGGGTCATGGGCTCATCGATGCATGTGGGGAGTGAAGACTGGCCCGTGTAGTCTGATCCAATAGAAGAGCTGCTGGAGCTCAAATTGTTAAAAAAGTTAATGCTGGTTCTGATAGAAAGGTGTCAGAACACACAGAGCATCGCAGTTTGCTGTTTGGGGCTATGTAGCCACAGACTGGTCAGGGTGACCATGCTGATCCATGTCCACAGCTAAAAGCACCTACAATGGGCATGTGGGCATCAGAAATGGACCACAGAGCAATGGAAGCAGATGACCTGCTCTGATGAATTTAAGAATGGTTTGAGGACTACAAGTTTAAGCTGTTGACTTGGCCTCCATATTTTCAAGCTCTCAATGCATCTGTGTGGGATAGGCTGGAAAAACAACTGACAACTTGGTGCCAGCTACCACAGCCTACCTTCAGAGGTCTAGAAGAGTGAGATAAATAGATAGATAGATAGATAGATAGATAGATAGATAGATAGATAGACAGACAGACAGACAGACAGACAGACAGACAGACAGACAGACAGATAGATAGATAGATAGATAGAGCACCCTCCTAGGTAGGTGCTAGGAGAGAGTATAGTTTTTGGTCTTGTCAGTTAAAACTTAGAGTGCTCTCTGCTTACCAGAGAGCAGGATCTATTGGTTAGGTCTGCTCATTGTACTCGGGTGCAGCTCATCAGCTTGTTCTGACTGGTCCAATAGGGAGGCATATTGGACAGTGGGAGGGGATCTGACAAGTGAGTGCACAGGCTTTGTTACAGCCCTGGCAATTGGCAGAGGAAAAGTGCTGCATTGCATGTTGGGATACTGTATATAAAGCCAGAGTACATGTGCTCAGAGTTAGTTGAGCCGGAGAACAGAGTCCAGGTGGGCGTAGGCTGCTGACCTTTCCTCTGCGGAGGAAGCCGTGCGGCCCTGGGTAGTCGATCCAGGGGCCTAGAGATAGAGAAGCTGAACCCAGAGGTCCTGAAGAGCTGACTGGAAGGGGTACACCAGGAAGAATCTGTTTCTGCCTACTGGGAGTACAGATCTGTGTCTTTGGGGCCTGTTGAGTGAGGGCCGCCCCCTTCAGCTAGAAGGGTCAGTCAACGGGTGTCAGTGAAGGGGATGCTAGCGAGTGTCCTGAAGATAATGTAGTGCATTAAGTCTGCTGCTAGTGAGAGCAAGAAGACTTAACCCTTCCATACACATGGCTGTATGGTCTATGCAGTGTGACTGCTTCTACTACCAATCCGGTGAAGCCAAGTGAGTGTTGTCCTTATCCTTTGTGAATAGTTCCAGTTGGAGTATCCCACTCAACCCTTCTCCCATCCAGGTTCCAAATAAAATACAAAAACACAAATACCCTGGACTGATCATTGAGTAATGAGCAAGCGGGGGTAAGGGTGAGGCAAGTGGGAACCCCTAGCAACCAAGTGGTAAACCCTCGGCAACCAAGTGGGAAACCATCGGCAACCAAGTGGGAAACCATCGGCAACCAAGTGGGAAACCCTTGACAACCAAGTGGGAAACCATCGACAACCAAGTGGGAAACCATCGGCAACCAGCTGCAGGTAACCAGAGAGAGGCCTATGAAGTCAACACTCAGCAAGCCCTACGGGGACAGTGCTACACAGATTTATATATATTATTATATTTTAACAGTTTTTATTCATCTCCGACGGAGAAAAGTTTCAGTACAAAGAATATATTATTATATTAATTAATTATTATTACCATTATATTATTATTACTAATTATTAATATTATTTTTTTTTTAGTTTTTTTTTGCGGTTTGGTCTGGTTGGGGAGATTTCCATTCACTTCTTATCCTGGAGATGCAAAAGAAAGCAAGAGAAAATCCCTATAAAGTAGAGGGGATTCCCACCTTAGGCATCTGTCATTGGGACGGGTGTCTCCATTGGAAGACCTCATTTTCTGTTCTGGTAACAAGTCAAAAACTTTGGATTTCTTATCACTGTGTGTTTTAGTGGCAATAAAGCAATAACATAAAAGGGGGTCTAATCTATCCATACTCCATCCAAAATAATAATAACAGTTACACATGAATGTCACTCGTTATCCTCCAAGTACTTACGTTGTTTGAAGATATCTAGAGCCCTTTTCAGAGTGCTGAAGGTGGGAAACAGAAGAGGCTACATTAGTATATTAGGATATAGTAACCTAAAAAAAGAATCTTCTTATGAAAAAAACATCTAGTCTGCCATTCTTAACATCCTGCTGCAAATACTATTCACCTGGTGGTCATCCTGACTCTCTGGCTTCAACACTCTCTGGCCTTAAACAACCGATGAGCTGTCAGCGGGCTTCCCCACTGACAGCTGTAATGTAAACAAAAGAATGCTGGCAATAGAAAATTCAGGAAAAAAAAAGTGTAGGGTCCCCCTCCCCCATCCATACCAGGCCCTTTGGGTCTGGAATGGATTTTAAGGGGAACCGCACACCAATTTTTTTTTTTTAAACGGCGTGGGGTCCCCTTCAAGATCCATACCAGACCCTTATCGGAGCATGTTGATGGGGACAAGCGCCTCTTCCTCACAACCCTGTACTGTGGTTGTGGGGGTCTGTGGGCGGGGTGCTTATCAGAATCTGAAAGCCCATTTTAACAAGGGGCAGGGGGGGAAGATTCCTCCAATCAGCATTCGATCACATGACCTTTCAAAAGAAGTTGGTCCTGGAAGACATCCCTTGTATCCTTTGTGATCTTAGGCCTGAATGGATTAGCTTTATAATGGCCAACATGTTTCACTGATTGTGGGTCCTGCTCTGATAAATTCTTGCATAGTGAAGTATCTCCCCTCAGGGCCACTAGCACAGCATATTTTATTAGTACTGGCCAGGGGTGGATGGGGGGCCAAATTACCCCTGTTCCTCCAGCCCAGTCACCTAGGTCTTCTAGGTTAGTCTAGATGTCAGATATCTCACTGTGAGTACACAATGAACCACCAGGGAGATTCCTCCATCCACTTTGTTTGTGTGCATGGAGGAATTTGTTAATTTTTCTTTATTTTTTTTTTGTTTAGCTCACTGGCTGAACGATAAAAAAAAAAAAAAATTCAGGTCATCTATGGCCAGCTTAATTCCTGTTGGGATTCAGACAGGAAATGGTTCACTTACTTTATTTCTGTTTGTCCACAGGGTTTTTTCTTTGTTAAAGTAAGCAGGTCTTTCCCATAGCGCTCCTCTATGGCTGCCCTATGGAAGACATTTACAGACAGACATCATCATTTTCTGGCTGCATAGACCAGTACAAGGAAGACTTGGGTGGAAAACGCAAATGACTAGCCCCCTTCATGGTGGGGGCAGATTTTTCCAGTTGTAAAGCATGGCATGATCCCTTCTTTATTGGTTCTACAAAATGTGTCTTAGCAGTGTTGGGTCCAAAGGGGGAAAACACATTCAACCTCCAGTTCAAGGGATGCAGCTCTTTGCTGTGCAGGTGTCCCCGGAAAAGTAGAGAGAGAGGTAAAGAAGACAGAGAGGGGGGGGGGGGGAGAGAAGGAGAGAGAAAGAGAGAGAGAGAAAGAGAGAGGGGGTGAGGAGAGAGAGAGGGGGGGTGAGGAGAGAGAGAGGGGGGTGAGGAGAGAGAGAGAGGGGGTGAGGAGAGAGAGAGAGAGAGAGAGAGAGAGAGAGAGAGAAAGAAGAAGGCGAGAGAGAGGGAAAGAAGGCGAGAGAGAGGGAAAGATGAAGGCGAGAGAGAGGGGGAAAGAAGGAGAGAGAGAGGGGGAAAGAAGGAGAGGGGGAAAGAAGGAGAGGGGGAAAGAAGGAGAGGGGGAAAGAAGGAGAGAGAGAGGGGGAAAGAAGGAGAGAGAGAGGGGGGGGGGGAGAGAGAGAGAGAGAGAGAGAGAGAGAGGAGGATAGAGAGAGGTAAAGAAAAGGAGAGAGAGAGGGAAAGAAAAGGAGAGAGAGGGGGGGGGGAGAGAGAGGGATGGGGGGAGGAGAGAGAGAGAGAGAGAAAGTAGGAGAAAAGGAAAGAATGAGAGAGAGAGAGGAAAAGAAGGAGAGAGAGAGGGGGATAGAAGGTGAGAGAGAGGGGGATAGAAGGTGAGAGAGAGGGGGGAGGAGAGAGAGAGGGAAAAAGGAGAGAGAGGGGGAGTAGAGAATGAGAGCGAGAGGGGGGAGAATGAGAGAGAGAGAAAGAGAGAGAGAGAGAGAAAGAATGAGAGAGAGAGAAAGAATGAGAGAGAGAGGGGGGAGAATGAGAGCGAGAGGGGGGGTGAGAGAGAAAGGGGGGTGAGAACAGGAGGAGGTGGGGTTAGAAGGAGAGTGGGAAAGGAGAGAGAGAAGGAGAGTGAGAGAGAGAGAGAGAGAGAAGGAGAGAGAGAGGGGGGGTGAGGAGAGAGAGAGGGGGGGGGTGAGGAGGGAGAGAGAGAAGGAGAGAGGGGAGAGAGAGAGAAGGAGAGAGGGGAGAGAGAGAGAGAAGGAGAGAGGGGAGAGAGAGGGGGGGAGAAGGAGAGAGAGGGGGGAAGAAGGAGAGAGAGAGAGTGAGAGAGAGAGAGAGAGAGAGAGAGGGGGGGGAATTGAGAAGGAAAGAAAGAGGGATGAAGGGGGAGAAAAAGAAATAAGGACTGCCTATTAGTACTGTACATCCAGTTTCCCTACAGTTTGTTTAACTTACATTTCAATACTGTTACAGGCACATACATACGACACTTCTGCTCTGCTCCTCTCCTGCAGTAATGCAGCTCCACAGCAGCTGCTTGACCATGGACAATAATAGTGCACTCATTGGCTAGGACGCAGTCACATGCCCAATAATAGACAGCACACCCATTGTCTAGGATGCACTGCAGCCCGCCTCCTACCTCCTCAGCCAGTAGTTGGCTGTTACATCCCTCCCTCACCTAATTCTGACTCCCAGCCCACCCAGCATACTATACGGACGACGCCGGGTGACAGGGGAGTGATGTGACCTTTTTTATCAGACCCCCGGCCCATCCCACCCCTGCCCAGGACAAGCGATTTTTTGGGATTTTTACCGGGATGGGCTCAGCCCGGGATATGGGTCCGAAATCTGTGAATGTCCCAGCAAAATTGTGACTGTTGGCATGTATGGCTTTAACCATTAAGTCATTTTCCAATAAGCCGTGTAAGACTTTTGCCATTCTGGGTGGACGTTATAGGACATCCTTCTGGAACCCAACTGTGCTGCAGACACAATCTGTCACCCGCAGTGTACAATCTGTCACCCGCAGTGTACAATCTGTCACCCGCAGTGTACAATCTGTCACCCGCAGTGTACACTGGACACAACCGACGATAGATCACTGTACCAGCCTACTGCTGGTACCATGTGATCGCTGTGACCAATCACAGTGGATCACATGACTATTGTAAACAATGGATGGCTTCCTTTCATGCCATCCATTGTGTACAATCGTGTTCTTAGCTGTGCTTGGTCACAGTGATCACATGATACAGACTTGACCAATCACAGCCCATCTGTACCATGTGATTAGCTGTGGTGATCACAGCTCATTACAATACTAATTGAATTACTGAGTTTCATTTAGTAAAAATGGTTGCTTATACCAATGAAATTCACTGGTATAAGCAATCATAATGTGTAAAAAAAACAAACAAAAAAAAAAACAACAATCACTTCCCCAGAGTTGTACAGTTTTACTATGGTAACACTGTATTGCTCTGGTCACAGTGTGTTAAAAAAAAAAAAAAAGGAAAAAGTGATATTAATTTTTATTTTTTAATTTTTTTTTTGCATGCTGTCTCCAGCCAGTGTCTCTGGTCACTGCCACGCCAGTTATATGTTGACACTGTACAGCAGTATGTAAAAAAAAAAAAAATTGTTTTACATTTCTTAATTTTCCACGTGAATCAGGAAACGACTGCATTATGGCCACTGGATGGAGCTGATGATCCTAGGAAATAATTACTTACCTCCTGTGATCATTGATGAATCAGGAAATCACTGCATTATGGCCACTAGAAGGAGCTGCCGATCATAGGAAATAGTTATTTACTTCCTATGATCATGCATTATGGCCACTAGATGGCGCTGATGATCATAGAAAACCATTCACTTCCTATAATGATCAGTAAATCAGAAAATTACAGCAAAATATCCACTAGAAGGAGCTGACAATCATAGGAAATAATTATTTACTTCCAATGATCATGCATTATGGTCACTAGATGGAGCTGACGATCATAGTAAATAATTCACTTCCTATAATCATCAGTGAATCAGGAAATGACTGCATTATGGCAACTAGATGGAGCTGACAATCTTAGGAAATAATTACAGTGGAACCTTGGTTTACGAGTAATGCGGTTAACGAGCATTTTAAAAGACGGGCAACTTTATTTTTAATTCTGACTCGGTTTGCGAGTGTTGTCTCGCAAAACGAGCAGAATTCAAACCAATGGGCGGTGCAGTGCCGCATTTGGCCAGAGGTGCGGGGGCGCCGGGGACACACGGAATGGTTCGGAGACGTTTGGAAATACCGTATTTATCGGCGTATAACACGCACTTTTTTCCCCTTAAAATCAGGGGAAAATAGTGGGTGCGTGTTATACGCCGATCCCCGCTAATTGTGAGCTAGATCGCCGCCGACATTCACATAGCGAGTAGTTTTAAATATGGCGCGCGGAGTTCGGAAGGACTCGGCGGAGCTGAACAAGCGCCGCCGAAATCACAGAGCCGAGATACACATAGTCGAGTGTATTCGGCTCTTTCCGGCGCCGCTCATAGTCGCGCCCAGGCCCGCCAGTGGACCTGTGTTATGTCCATCATAGGGCGGGACTGGGCGGGACTGTGAGCGGCGCCGGAAAGAGCCGAGTACACTCAACTATGTGTATCTCGGCGGCGTTCGTTCAGTTCCGCTGGCGCCGAGTCCCTCCAAACTCCGCGGCGCCATATTTAAAACTACATGCAGCTATGTGTATGTCGGCGGCGGCGGTAGGCATGGACACTGGGGGCAAGGTTGCACTGACCACTGGTGCAAAGCTGCACTGGGGCAAAGCTGCACTGACAAGACTGCACTGGGGCAAAGCTGCACTAACAAGGCTGCACTGGGGCAAAGCTGCACTGACAAGGCTGCCCTGGGGCAAAGCTGCACTGACAAGGCTGCCCTGGGGCAAAGCTGCACTGACAAGGCTGCACTGGGGCAAAGGCTGCAATGGACACTGGGTCAAGGCTGCACTGACACTGAAAAGGCTGCAATGACACTAACAAGGCTGCATTGATGGGCATTTTAATGTAAGTTTTTTTCCTTAAAATTCTCTCCTAAACTTGGGGTGCGTGTTATACGCCGGCGCGTGTTATACGCCGATAAATACGGTACTCGGAATGACTCGAAAATACTCTGTTCCCGAGTGTTTCCGAGCCTTTCCGAGCTGTCCTAGAGTATTTCCGGGGCTCTCCGGCGCCCCCCCACCTCTGGCCACACGCGGTATTGCATGTAATAGAAGTCAATGCGGAACTAATTATCTTCGTTTCCATTGACTTCTATGGGGAAACTCGCATTGATATGCAAGTGCTTTGGATTACAAGCATTCTCCTGGAACGGATTATGCTCGTAATCCAAGGTTCCACTGTATTTACTTTCTATGATCATGCATTATGGCCTCTAGATGGAGCTGACGATCATAGTAAAAAATTCACTTCCTATAGTGATCAGTAAATCAGAAAATTACAGTAAAATATCCACTAGATGGAGCTGACAATCATAGGACATAATTATTTACTTCCTATGATCGTTATGAGCATTATGGCCACTAGATGCAGCTGATAATCATAGTAAACAATTCACTTCCTATAATCATCAGTGGAACAGGAAATTACTGCATTATGGCCACTAGGTGGAGCTGGCGATCGTAGTAAATAATTATCTTCCTATAATCATCAGTGATTCAGGAAACTGCATTATGGAAACTAGATGGAGCTGATCATCATAGTAAATATGTATTTACCTACTTATGATCACTGGCGCCATCTAGTGGTCATAATGTGATATTTTCCTGATTCACTCTAACCTGTATGAATGAATAACACTGGATCTGTAGAGAAAATAGCTTTGTACATGCAGTTTGACAGAACAAATGCTCTGCATATTTTTATTAATACATCCCATGGAGTTAGCCCAGGTAGCTGTACTTGTAGCATTTTTAAACAGATGAAATGTGGGGAAATGTATGTATGTATCACAGAGGTACAGCACTTGTACTTTTGACCTAGACATACACTTTAACCACAGGGTGAGCACATTTCTGTCTGGGCGTTCTCAGCGCTAGTTACTGACCTTTCTTTAATGAAATCTTCAAACTCTTTACAGTTCTTCCTGCCATCGTTCATGTGTTGAAGGAGACAGTCATAGCCGATATTACTGGTGATGTCCAGGCTCTGCACATGAAAGAGAACTTGGTCAGAACACTGGGTCACCATGTCACTAAAGAAGAACTCCGCTCTGCTCAGCATTTGGCTATCTGTTCAGCATTTCACTTACCTCCAGCCGATCGCTTTCTGGCAGCTGTAATTGAAATGGTTGCTATACGGCTGTCACTATATGTGATCAACTCAGTGTCCACACACAGAAGGAAAAAACAAAAAGAAGTAGAACTGTAGGCAAAACTCCTTTTTCATTTTGGATAGAGTAAGAGAGGGTTATAACCCCATCTGTGTCCCATTGGGGAGATTTCCCTTCACATAGACAAAACAGGAAGTGAGAGGAAATCCCTCTGTCAACAGAACTAGTGTCCCCCATTGGGAGATTTCCACTCCGTTCCTGTTCTGGTGACCCCAGCAGTGGTGGTCAACTGTAGGGGGCCTTAAAGGATACCTAAAGGCAAAACCTTTTTTTTTTAGTTTTGGATAAAGTGAAAAGGGATTAGAACCCCAGTCAGGTTTTTATTGCTGTCTGTGTCTACATTAGGGAGATTCTCATTCTCTATTTGTTCTGTTTATCATTATTATCATCAAACAGGAATGTAAAAGAAAATCCCAAATTTCGGGTTGTCCCTTAGAAAAGTAGTATATGGGAAATCTTTCAATGGATTTTTGTGCCTCTGCGTTTTTGGAAAGGGTCGGGGACTTTTTTTTTTTCATGCAAAATGCAGACACTAGTTCTGGTGACAACCAGGGATTCCCTAAGGCTCGATTCACATCTATGCATGTTGCTTTAGAGCGTTTCTGCAGTGCTTTTTGTGGTGCTTGCTGCGTTTTTGAACATGTGTTTTTGCCGCGTTTTGTGTTTTTTTTTTTTTTTTTTTTACAGTGTTTTTTTTAACACTGTGGTTGCTTAGCAACCAGTTATATATAGTGTAAAAAAAAAGAAATAAAAAAAAAAAAAAACGCAAAACGCAAATTGCGGCAGAAACGCGGTAAAAACGCAGTACTTGCGTTTTGGACGCGGGCCCATTGAATTCTATTACATGCAAAACGCTGCATTTTGCATGAAAAAAAGTCCCCGACCCTTTCCAAAAACGCAGAGGCACAAAAATGCATCGACGTGAACATGTTCCATAGGAACCCACGTTAAAAAATTTCCATGCATTTCTGCAAAATGCATCAAAAAAACACATTAGTGTGAATCGAGCCTTAAAGCGGAGTTCCACCCTAAAGTGGAACTTCCGCTCATCTGATTCCTCCCCCCCTCCGGTGCCACAATTGGCACCTTTCAGAGGGGAGGGGGGTGCAGATACCTGTCCAATACAGGTATCTGCAGCCACTTCCGGGCATAGATAGCCGCAGAATAGCTGCAGGTAACCCGCACACACCCAACCCCCCTCCCCCAACCCCCCCCCCGGGCAGTGAAGCCACAACTCTGCAGTTCCCTATTCCCTGACCGAGGATGGCAGCGGGGGCAGCCGAGAGACGATCGATCGATCGGCTTCGGCTGCCGATGGACCCTGGGACAGGTAAGTGTCCATTTATTAAAAGTAAGCAGTTGCAGTATTTGTAGCTGCTGGCTTTTAATAATTTCTTTTAAGGTGGAGCTCCTCTTTAAGCTGGATACCCACTATACAACTTTTGTTGTTCGGTTTCCTTTAGATTTACCTTCAACTATGTAGTGGAAGGGCCTGACTGATTGCATACAAATTGAAAGTGTTTAGGTTTGACCTCATATTGAATGGTTTTTGGTAAACCTAAAAGGGAAAAAAATCTAGAATTGTATAGTGTGTAGCCAGCTTTAATTTGCAGGGATTTCCTCTCACTTCCTGTTTGGCTATGGGACAGGAAGTAAAAGGAAATCTCCCTAATGGGACACAAATAGCAAAAAAAAAAAAAAAAACAAAAAACCTTACAGGGGTTATAACCGTCCTTTACTCTATCCAAAATTTAAAAAAAAAAGTTTTTCCTATGGTTGTACTTTAAGGTAGAACTAAAGGCAATTTTTTTTATTTTATTTTTTTTTGGTTATAGTGAGGGAGGGTTGTAACCCCTGTCAGATTTTTAGTTTTTTTGCTATTTGTGTCCCATTGGGGAGATTTCCCTTCACTTCCTGTCCCATAGCAAAACAGGAAGTGAGAGGAAATCCCTCCAAAGTGAGGGAAATCCCTGGTTGTCACCAGCACTAGTGTACCGATTGGCTATAACCCCTGTCAAGGTTATTGTTGCCATCTGTGTCCCATTGGGGAGATTTCCCTTCACTTCCTGTCCCATAGCAAAACAGGAAGTGAGAGGAAATGCCTCCAAAGTGAGGGAAATCCCTGGTTGTCACCAGCACTAGTGTCCCCATTGGCTATAACCCCTGTCAAGGTTATTGTTTTTTCCATCTGTGTCCCATTGAGGAGATTTCCCTTCACTTCCTGTCCCATAACCAAATCAGGAAGCACGACCGCGCGTCAGTTAAAGCGACGCAGTACCAAATCGCAAAAAGTGCTCTGGTCAGGAAGCGGGTAAAATCTTTTGGGGCTGAAGCGGTTAAAGACCGCAGAGGTAATCAAATCCCACCAAAGGAAAGCTCTATTTGTGGGGGGAAAAAATGAAAAAAATTTCATATGTGTACAGTGTTGTATGACTGCGCAATTCTCATTCAAAGTGTGAGAGCGCTGAAAGCTGAAAATTGGACTGGGCAGGAAGGGGGTGAAAGTGCCCGGCAGGCAAGTGGTTTAGGAATTTTTTTTTAGAGCGGCTCTATAATGACATTTTGCTCTCCAATCAATCGTGACAACTCCTATTAAAATGACATTTACAGGATTATGGCTGACTCATAGAACTGGTATAACCGGAGCATGACACCTCCGCCATCATGTGAATCGAGGGGAAGAGCAATATTGCCCCGGGCCAGGAACCGCACTGCCGGTCTGACGGGTTCCACAGGTGACACACGCCGTCCAGGACTCCACAAGGCACAGGTGACAACTCATTTCCAAAGAAGGTCCCTGCCTTAAACTGCTACAGCTGGCCATACACTGGTAGACTTTCAAAATTCGAACGAATATTCAAACCTAAAATTCTCAGTGCATTCGATGACTTGGCAACTGTCATTTTTTGTAACAATGGGACTTCCTCCAATGAAAGCCGCAGGGACTGTCAGACATTTATACGAGAAAAAAATTTCCATACTGCTCCTTTGCATGTTGTCATCACTGTGGTTGAAAACAAGCGTTAATCTGGCCCCCATTCACATTAGTGCGTCTCTAAAGTCACACGATTTCCAGTGCAACTTTGGAGCGCGACTTCGATCCGACATTACATTTTCTGGACCAAAGTCGCATCAGAAGTCGCACCAAAGTAGTGCATTAGTAGTCGCATCGATTTAAACAGGTATCATTCAAAAAAAAAAAAAATGGGCTGCAACTTGTCATGCGACTTTGATGTCCAAAGTCCCACGACAAGCGGCATAAGTGTGAATGGAGCCAAACTATTAGAAAATGGATCGAACATTCTTAAAATGAAACAATTTCCCATGAAAAGCTTTAGGCTCTGTTCACACCTAGGCGTTTTGAATCGCGGGCAGAATGACTGCGGTTCTGTCCACGATTCCAGAATTGGGGCAAAATGCGGGACGCGTTTGCGAGGCCATTATTTCTTAATGGCACCCTAAACGCGGTGCAATTTTGCCGCGAATGTCGAGCGACAAAACACGCTACAATCGCATTAGAGCTGCACGATTCTGGCCAAAATGAGAATCATAATTTTTTTTGCTTAGTATAAAAAGATCACGATTCTCGCGGCGTAAAATCTTTCACATTATACAAAAAAAAAAAATTAGGCTAACTTTACTGGTTAGTTTTTTTTTTAATTCATTAAAGTGTCATTTTTTCCCAAAAAAAATTGCATTTGAACGACTGCTGCGCAAATACAGTGTGACATGAAATATTGCAACAACCACCATTTTATTCTCTAGGATCTCTTCTAAAAAAAAAAAAATATATATATATATATATATATATATATATATATATATATAATGTTTGGGGGTTCGAAGTAATTTTGTAGCAAAAAAAAAAAAATGAAACCAACAAATGTCAGAAAAAATTTTAGTGTTTAAGTGGTTAAACTTCCCTCATTTACACACCAAAGTGTTTTCCTTTGATCTAAAGGACAAATTGTTACAATGTTTATACTTAAGTTCCACTGCTAAAGAATGTTGTGATTCTTGGCAGACTGCCCAGTTTTTTTTTTCCTTTCTTTTGACAGCTGTGGGCTTCAGCAGAGCAGAGAGAATTCTCTGCATAGAAAGAATCGGGAAATACTTTGTTTTCTATCTTCCCACAAATAGAGCTTTCGTTTGGTTGTATTTGATCACCTGTGCGTTTTTGGGGCTTTTTTTTGCTATATAAACGAAAAATTTTGAAAAAAAAATAAAATATTTTTTACTTTCTGCTATAAAACATATCCAATAAAAAAAAATTGTAATAAATCAAATTTCTTCAAATCTTGGGTGAGAACCTCCTTCCTTTAGCCAGGGCATGGAAGATGGGTCATGGATGGGTATTACAGCATGACAATGACCCAAAACACACAGCCAGGGCAACAGAGGAGTGGCTCAAGAAGAAGCCCATTAAGGTTCTGGAGTGGCCTAGCCAGTCTCCAGACCTTAATCCCATAGAAAATATGTGGAGGGAGCTGAAGGTTCGAGTTACCAAACATCAGCCTTGAAACCTAAATGATTTGGAGAGGATCTGCAAAGAGGAGTGAGGCAAAATCCCACCTGAGATGTGTGCAAACCTGGGGGCCAACTACAAGAAATGTCTGACCTCTGATTGCCAACAAGGGATTTGCCACCAAGTACTAAGTAATGTTTTGCGAAGGGGTCAAATACTTATTTCACTCATTAAAATTCAAATCAATTTATAACTTTTTTGAAATGTGTTTTTCTGGATATTTTGCTGTTATTCTGTCTCTCACTGTTAAGATAAACCTACCAACTGATCACTTATTTGTCAGCGGGCAAACATATAAAATCAGCATACTTTTTTCCCTCACTGTACTTAGGAAAATGTTCATTTTGGGGCTGCTGTGGATGTACGGTGCCTCTGGAAAGTATTCACAGCGCTTCACTTTTTCCACATTTTGTTATGTTACAGCCTTATTCCAAAAATTCATTATTTTCCTCAAAATTCTACAAACAATCCCCCATAATGACAACGTGAAAGAAGTTTGTTTGAAATCTTTGTAAATTTATTAAAATGTTTTTTTTTTTTTTTTAATCCCATGTACATAAGTATTCACAGCCTTTGCTCAATACTTTGTTGAAGCACCTTTGGCACCAATTACAACCTCAAGTCTTTTTGAGTATGATGCTACAAGCTTGGCACGCCTATTTTTGGGCAGTTTCTCCCATTCTTCTTTGCAGGACCTCTCAAGCTCCATCAGGTTGGATGGGGAGCCTCAGCACACAGCCATTTTCAGATCTCTCCAGAGATGTTCAATCGGATTCAAGTCTGGGCTCTGGTTGGGCCACTCAAGGACATTCGCAGAGTTGTCCTGTAGCCACTACTTTGTTATCTTGGCTGTGTGCTTAGGGTCGTTGTCCTGTTTGAAGAACGACCTTTGCCCAAGTCTGAGGTCCAGAGTGCTCTGGGTTTTCATCAAGGATGTTTCTGTACATTGCTGCATTAATCTTTCCGTCAATCCTGCCTAGTATCCCAGTTTCTGCTGCTGAAAAACATCCCCACAGCATTCTGCTGCCACCACCATGCTTCACTGTAGGGATGATATTGGCCAGGTGATGAGCGGTGCCTGGTTTCCTCCAGACATGACGCTTGCAATTCAGGCCAAAGTTCAATCTTTGTTTCATCAGACGAGTATTTTGTTTCTCATTGTCTGAGAGTCCTTCAGGTGCCTTCTGGCAAATTCCAGGCAGACTATTATGTGCCTTTACTGAGAAGTAGCTTCCGTCTGGCCACTCTACCATACAGGCCTGATTGGTGGAATGCTGCAGAGATGGTTGTTCTTCTGGAAGGTTCTCCTCTCTCCACAGAGAAATGCTGTAGCTCTGTCAGAGTGACTATCTGGTTTCTTGTTAACGTCCCTGACTGAGGCCCTTCTCTCCCAATCACTCAGTTTGGCTGGAGCGGCCCGCTCTAGGAAGAGTCCTGATGGTTTCAAACGTCTTCCATTTATGGATGATGGAGGTCAGCAGTGGCGTACTAAGTGGGGGGCAGGCCGCCCCGGGTGCCACACACACTGGGGGGGTTGTCAGGCCGGCGCCCCCCCTCCGCAACTGAAGCAGACTTAGTGGAGACAGCGGGCGGCATGGCACAGTGACAGGCAGCGTGGAGGCGCCTCCCCCGTTATGTCTACACGTGCTGTGTGTGCATGTCCCACACTGATCATCTGAGCCGAGGTACATTATGGGTCTGAAGGGGGGGTGTCTGCACTGTAGAATGGGGGGGTCTGCACTGTAGGGGGGTCTGTATTGTAGGGGGGTCTGTATTGTAGGGGGGTGGTCTGCACTGTAGGGGGGTCTGTATTGTAGGGGGGTGGTCTGCACTGTAGGGGGGGTCTGTACTGTAGGAGGGGTCTGCACTGTAGGGGGGTCTGTACAGAATGGGGGGGTCTGCACTGTAGGGGGGTCTGTGTAACATGCAGGGGGTCCAGAACTGTTGGGGGGGTGTCTGTGTAACATACAGGCGTCTAGAGCTGTGGGGGGCTGTGTAATGTAAAGGGGTCCAGAGGTGCAGGGTGCTGTGTAATGTAAAGGGGTCCAGAGGTGCAGGGTGCTGTGTAATGTAAAGGGGTCCAGAGGTGCAGGGCGCAGTGTAATGTAAAGGGGTCCAGAGGTACAAGGGCTGTGTAATGTAAAGAGGTCCTTAGGTGCAAGGTGCTGTGTAATGTAAAGGGGTCCAGAGGTGCGGTGCTGTGTAATGTACACAGTAGGGACAAAGATATTGGTGGATGCAGAGGTATGCAGGGGGCACAGTGGGGTGTTTTTACGGTGGGGGTGCCAGATATAGGATCCGCCCTGGGTACCAAATGCACTAGTTACGCTCCTGGAGGTCAGTGTGCTCATTGGGACCTTTAATGCTGCAGACATTTTTCTGTACCCTTCCCCAGGCCTGAGGCCTCCATACAATCCTGTCTCGGAGATCTACAGACAGTTTCCTGGACTTCATGGCTTGGTTTGTGCTCTGACATGCACTGTGAACTGTGGGACCTTATATAGACAGGTGTGTGCCTTTCCAAATCATGTCCAATCAAATGAATTTGCCACAGGTGGACTCCAATCAAGTTGCAGAAACATCTCAAGGATGATCAGTGGAATCAGGAGGCACCTGAGCTCAATTGCCATGGCAAAGGCTGTGAATACGTATGTACGTGGGATTTTTTCGTTTTTTTAATAAATTTGAAGATTTCAAACAAACTTCTTTCACATTGTTATTATGGGGTATTACTTTTAGAATTTCGAGGAAAATAATAAATTTAATCCATTTTGGAATAAAGCTGTACCATAACAAAATGTGGAAAAAGTGAAGTGCTGTGAATACTTTCCGCATGCACTGTAAAACAACATACTAATCAACACAGAAATGAAAGATACCTGAAGTCTAATTACAAAGAGATAAAAGAAAATCTTTAGGGTTCTTATTTTTCAGAGAATCGTTTACGTTTCCATTGTATTCTACTAAGGCTGCGTATTGGTAAAGTTCCACTCCAGGGTATGATGGATCATCTGCCACAAAGTGTTACTAAATAACAGAGAAAAGAGCCTCAAGCTCCTGAGAATTCTTTTAAAAATGCTGCAATAACCTTTGCACCAGTGCCGGACAGATTAAACAAATTTTTTTTTTTTTTCCAGGAACTTCCTCATGCTTTGAATGCCACTTTCTTGCTCTCTCTCAAACCAAAACTACGTTGTAAATAAACTTTGAACATTCCGTAAAGTTTGTTTGAAATGAAAACCCAACTCTGGCTAAATGATTGTTTTTAGCTTTGCATAGAGCCGAGAAGGGTTGGGTGACTTGTCAGGTTTAGCAGATCCAGTTGGGAGGTTATTATCTTATTTTTTGTGGGGGTCACATGGACAGAAAGTGAGAGGCATTCTCCTTAATGGGGACACAGGCATGGGGGGGGGGGGCCTGACCAAGGTTTTAGCAAGCAGGGTGACAGAGAGATGAGCTCATCACTGTAATGCTTCTCCTTTCCAGTCACAGGCTGGGGGTGGGTTCAGGACAACCTGGTCTCAGAGAAAGTGGGTTGAATGAGGTTGGCCATCAGACCGAGGACATCTAGTGGTAGAAAAATGACTGCAGAGGAAATGGATTTTAATGGATTGAAGGGGAATACTGCAGCATTAGCAGGTTTTGCTGCAATGAAACGGCCAGTCTGGGCCTGAAGGTTATCTCAGGAACTCTTAGCTGAGTTGATACACCTTCCTTGGTTGCAGTTAAACATTCTGGATGTCTCCACACCATTAATGTATCTGTTGGATCACTTGGTAATTTCCAGCTTCTGTAAGAAACTCGAAGAACAGCTCTCATTACAGAACCACTGCAAAACCTATAAGGCAGGGTTTCTCAACCTGGGTTCCATGGAACCCTTGGGGTTCCTCAAGAGGTTGCTAGGGGTTCCTTGAGCAAGGAGCAATTTCTGCCTCTCAGATAAGTTCCCACTTATGCCATTGATCTTTTTAGCTATCTATAAAGAGGTAATTCTTCCCAATGACCTCAAGTGTGAGGAACATTCTTCCCACGGACCATCACACTAATGTATCATGAGTTGTAGATGTAGTCATTTTTAGCAGAGGTTCCCTGAGACCAGAATGTTATTTTAAGGGTTCCTCTGTGTTGAAAGGGTTGAGAAAGGCTGCTATAAGGTTTTTATTACAGTCTATGTCCCCAATGGGAGGTTAGCCCTCACTTCCTGTCCAGGTGATTGGCTGTGGTAGGTGCCCTAGTGGTTTCTGGAGAAGAAAAATGGGGACTGCACTTCGGAGCAAGGAAACAGGAATTTAAATCGAATGTAAACCCTAACAACAAAGGTCTCCTATTTGCTCTGTTAAAATATACCACTGTAAGTTATATCTGTTGAAAAAAAAATGCAAAAATATATTCCTTCCAGTAATTTAGAGCTGGCCTGTGTCCCTGGCAGACTTTTTCTGTTATCTCAAGGAATCTAATTAGTCCTCCAAGTTCTTATCTAGGCCTACAGAATAATAAGCGTCCATGCAATAAAGAACAGGATAGGGGAGAGTTTTGAAGTTTTATCAAACGTCAACTAGGCAGGGCTGACACCAAATGTGCACAAACAAGGTCCATAAAACCATGGGTGAGCGAGTTTGGGGTGGAGGAACTTGACTTGCCTGCACAGAGTCCTGACCTCAACCCGATAGAACACCTTTGGGATAAATTAGAGCAGAGCCAGGCCTTCTCATCCACATCAGTGCCTGACCTCACAAATGCGCTTCTGGAAGAATGGAAGAACTGGAAGAATGGTCAAACATTCCCATGTAGACACACTAAACCTTGAGCGGTTGAAGCTGTTATAGCTGCAAAGGTTGGGCCAACTCAGTACTGAACCCTACAGACTAAGACTGGGATGCCATAAAAGTTCATGTGTGTGTAAAGGCAGGCGTCCCAATACTTTTGGTAGTATAGTGTAGCAGATTGGGATCAAGCAGAAGCGTAGTAAGTAAATAAAACGGTCGGTAACAAGTGGTTGTAGGTTGGAATCAAGCGGAAGTGTAGTTAAGGAAGTGGTAGAGGAGAGAAGGACAGCTGCAGGTATGCAAAGGAGCAAGATAGTGGTTGGAGGGAGCACAATAATCTGGCAAACAGCAAGTGCAGACGTGGCTTAAATCAGGTTCATGGGAGGAGCAAAGAGTTCAAGGTTCACCAGAAACAAGAGACAAGGCAAGATTGTCCTAAGAGATCAGACAGGGAGCTGTCCAGCGTCTCAGGTGGCACAGGGAGAAGAGCCACAGCCAGACACCGCAGAGGTTGCAGGTTCAGATCCGGACCCTGACAGTCGTAGGTTCTGGGGACTCAAGAAAACAGCAGCTCCTTATACTTATACCATTCAGGTCAAATCTTAAACCTCCTCCCTCTCATGCTATAGCCGAATGACGGCTACAGCAGAGGCTAATTGCTGTGAGGCTGTCATATAACGTCCTCCTGTGCATGAGCTGCCTGCGTTGCCCCCTGTAGGGTGTGTGCGGCGCGCTCTGTGATCACCGAGTCCATTGGCCCCTTACCACGGGATCAGCTGTCAGCCAATGACAGCTGATCCCGTGATATAAACAGTAGTTCGATCACCGGCTTCTGTCAGAGGGACATCAGTCCCTCACACAGAGAGCCGTGGCTGCCTCATCTGTGCCCACCAGTGCCACCTATCAGTATCTACCAGTGCCCATAGAGCCCCCTACCAGTGCCACCTACATTTGCCCAACAGTGCCACCTATAAATGCCCACCAGTGCTGCCAGTCAATGGCATCAGTGCCCACCGACATCAGTCCCTCACAAAGAGAGCCGTGGCTGCCTCATCTGTGCCCACCAGTGCCACCTATCAGTACCCACCAGTGCCATCTACCAGTGCCCATAGAGCCCCCTACCAGTGCTACCTACCTTTGCCCAACAGTGCCACCTATAAATGCCCACCAGTGCTGCCAATCAATGGCCATCAGTGCCACCGATCTGTGCTGCCTATCAGTGTCACCTACCAGTGCCCATTAGTGCCACCTATCAGTGCCCTTCAATGCTGCCATTAGTGCCAACCATAAGTGCCCATCAGTGCCACCATATCAGTGCAGCCTATCAGTGCCCATCAGTGCAGCCTCAGCGCACATCAATGAAGGAGAAAAAATTACCTGTTTTCAAAATTTTATAACAAACTATGAAAGTGTTTTTTTTTTTCTTCAAAATTTCAGTTTTTTCAGCAAAAAATAAAAAAACAAGTGGTGGTTAAATACCACCAAAAGAAAGCTCTATTTGTGTGAAAAAAAAAATTATAAAAATGTAATTTAGGTACAGCGTGGCATGACTGCGCAATAGTCATTCAAAGTGCGAGAGCGCTAAAAGCTGAAAATTGGTCTGGGCAGAAAGGGGGTGAAAGTGCCTGGCAGGCAAGCGGTTAAAATAATAATTTTCCTTTTTGCCGGAGTTTTGCATCGCATCCGGTGAGTGGACTCACTGGTCCCCCGCCAAATCCCCACCCCAAGCCAACTACAAATAATTGTTACATTAGGAAGTGAAAACACTAAGAGGGAACTGTACATTGTGGTTTTAAAGAAATGCTTCCATTTCCTAATATTTCTGGGTGCTGAAATGTATTGGTCTATCAATTTTTCTACAGAAAACACGCTTGTTCCAGGATTCTGCAACCACTAAGGGTATCTCCTCTTTTACGACTCAATATGGCCAAATCAAAAAGTAATTTCACCCATATGTAGTCCTGCCTAGCTCTCTGAATGTCATAAAAACAGAGCTCACGTTGGTGTAGAACACGAAGTGAAAGAGAAAACACTACTACATGTTTGGTGGACATGTCCAGCCATGCAACCTATCTGGCCAAATGTGCATGGGCAAAAAAAAAATGAGAATCACAATTTTTTTTGCTTAGAATAAAGATCACGATTCTCGGAGTAACATCATCTTTTGCATTATACAAAAAAATTGGGCTAACTTTATGGTTTCGTTTTTTTAAATTAATTGAAGTGTATTTTTTGCACAAAAAATTGCGTTTGAAAAACCTCTGCGCAAATACAGTGCGACATAAAATATTGCAACAACCACCATTTAATTCTCTAGGGACTCCTGCTAAATATAAATATATAAATATATATATATATATATATATATATATATATATATATATATATATATATATATATATCTCTATCTCTATATATCTATATCTATAGCTATATCTATATCTATAGCTATATCTATATCTATATATATATAGATATATAGATCTATCTATCTATCTATCTTGATATATTATAATGCTTGGGGGTCCTAAGTAATTTTCTAGCAGAAAATACTGATTTTAACTTGGAAGCAACAAGTGGCAGAAAAAGGTTTAGTCGTTGAGTGGGTAAACTGACCTCATTTACAGACCTTTGATCTAAAAAGAACTAATTGTTACAATGTTTCCTTTTATCTCTCAGCACTGAGCAATGTTGATAAACTTTTGCCAGATGGTTGTTTTTTTTTGTTTGTTTTTTTTTTTAGTTTTTTTTGACAGCTGTGAGTGAGCAGAAAACAGCTCTGCACTTGAATACGTGAGGGAGGGTTGAATCGAGATCGCAATTTTTTTAACGATTAATCGTGCAGCTCTAATGCATAGAATGCATTAAAGAATTTGTTACCCCAACCCTTTATATTCCTGATATATGGCTGCTGTACCATGTACTTGAATGGGAAAGTCTCGTGTTCTCTTTGTTTTGCTTCCTTTATGTGAAATCCCTGGTGTTCCCGCCAGTCCCTCTGCTTTCCTATTAAAAACTGACCACACTAAACAGGGGTACACACCATGGTCATATAATTACATAGTTAATCAGGTTGAAAAAAGACACAAGTCCATCTAGTTCAACCATAAAAATAAATAAAAAATAATATCATACAATCTCATATACACAATCCTTTACCCACAGTTGATCCAGAGGAAAGCGAAAAATCCAAGCAAAGCATGATCCAAAATGCTACAGCAGGGGAAAAAAATCCTTCCTGATCCCAGAGAGGCAATTGGATTTTCCCTGGATCAACTTTACCTATAAATGTCAGTACCCAGTTATATTATGTACATTTAGGAAAGAATCCAGGCCTTTCTTAAAGAAATCTACTGAGCTGGCCAGAACCACCTCTGGAGGGAGTCTATTCCACATTTTCACAGCTCTTACTGTGACAAAACCTTTCCGTATTTGGAGATGAAATCTCTTTTCCTCTAGACATAAAGAGTGCCCCCTCCACACCAAGTTCACTATGAATAACTCCACACCAAGTTCACTATATGGACCCCTTATATATTTGTACATGTTATCCCCCCTCAATCTCCTCTTCTCAAGAGAAAATAAATTCAGCTCCTCTAATCTCTCCTCATACTTGAGCTCCTCCATGCCTCTTATCAGTTTGGTTGCCCTTCTCTGCACTTTCTCCAGCTCCCCGATATGATTTTTGAGTGCCAAAAACTGAACTGCATATTCCAGATGAGGTCTTACTAATGATTTAGTACATACAGGGGGGCAAAATTATATCTCTCTCTCTGGAGTCCAAGCCTCTCAATACAAGAAAGGACTTTGCTCACTTTGGAAACCACAGCTTGGAATTGCATGTTATTATTGAGCTTATGATCTACCAAAACCCCCAGATCCTTCTCCACTGACCTACTGGTCAGCTCTCTAGCTATGCTGGGAACGCCTTTGACAACGTCGATGACGAAACGCGTAAGGCGGAGTCACACACTTACGTCATACCCGGAACTGAGAGGGAGCTTGGAGCGCAGCTGAGGCGCACGCCGATCAGCTGGCGTTTTTTTCATAGCTCCCTCATCTCATGCTATCCATCCCACATATTAGTGTGAGCTTTTGGCTGCCCCTGTTTGGGGAGTTATGATTGTTTTCATTTCAAGCCTTTTAATAAAGCCTTTTTAAAATTACTACACTATGGGAGCCCTGTTTTTTCCTATGAGCCTGTGATGCAAGAAGTTGGTGTGCCATTTAATGCTTGGAGCTGGGTCGCATAGGAGACA
Source organism: Aquarana catesbeiana (assembly GCF_042186555.1). Lineage (NCBI taxonomy): Eukaryota > Metazoa > Chordata > Amphibia > Anura > Ranidae > Aquarana > Aquarana catesbeiana. The sequence goes on along the minus strand of NC_133324.1, from coordinate 58,226,243 downwards.
CAAGTGGACGCCCGCATTGGACCTGGGAAGCCCTTCATCTTTTGCTGCTACATGCCTATCACCCCTGCAGGGGTACGAGGAGCTGGTGAGTGGGGACCCTTGAGGGGGATCACGGAAGTCACTGGATATTAATTTCAGCACAAGAGTCACGATTTTCATGAACATGTTGCCAATCTGGAGCTTCGCGTTTATTTTTGTTCCTAATATTTTTTACATTTTTTATGGGAGTGTTGCTCACATTTTATATTCACTGGAGTGGACACTTATCACGTGTTTTATTACACGCTCTTATATTATCATTGTTTATATAATTTTTCCTGTTTATCTAATGTGGGTTAGCAGGGGAAGATTTTGATGGTCACATTTTCTCTCACTGCATTCAGACCTTTATGTCACTCCTATATACACTTTTCTACTATAGTAGTGTTACTATGTTCATCTGAACAGGTATTGAGACACAAATATGTTCACTAGTTTTGTTTTACTTCATTATGAGGTTTAATTTTCACATGGTTTTAGCACTATACCTTTAGGTGTTTAGTACATACACCCTACAGGATACCCCGTTCTAGGAAGCGCCACTTACCCCAACCCCTCCTTTTCACGATGCTGGGAACTCAGCCTGCTCTCCTCCAGTGACCAGACTTGTCCTGACATGCCCCCCACTACACAACCATTCACTGGGAAGCTCAGTGTGTTGCTGCTTCTCCTCCCCTGCAACTGAGAACAGAGGGAATGTGAATGTGATTTTTTTCAGCTGTCAGCGGGGAAGCCCATTGACAGCTGATGACACAGGACACAGCTTCCCGGCCTGCCCAATCAGGATGCAGAATGCTTTGCCCAATCAGGGCGCAGATTGCACTGTGCAGCATGCAGTGCATTGCAGGGCGAACGCCCGCCAAACACCCTGCAAATATTTGTGCTCCCCTAACAGGGCGATCAGCCAATGTTCGGCCTGAGCCCATGCTCGGACCGAACCGTTCGCCCAACTCTAACAAGAAGGCTTTACAATCACTTTAACTGCAGGAGAGAAAAATCAGATCTCCTGTCGGTCCTGCCCTGCCAGACAGGGTTTTCCTTTGTGGCACAACTGTGTAAATCTCAGGACTGGATAGATAGAAATACAAATCTTTGGCAGGTAACACAGCTCTCATAAATATACTTTATCTGTTTACTTGGCTGTTGCCTTGAATTGAGCGATAACGTCTAATCAACTTTTAAACCTCATGATAAAAGACATAGGATCCAGGTGGACAAGCATCTGTGTAATACATAACTAAGAAAGAGATAGCAGACGGCATGCTCCCATGACCTCACGTCATTACAGTGTCTGTATTGTATACTTCCTGGTGAACCCCATCCAGGAGGAAGTAGGATGAGGATAAATGTTTTATTACTCCTCAGGAATCTAGGACATCAGGGTATTTCCCACTTCATGAATGGTACGAAGGACGGTGACAGAGATGCAGTGACTGCAGTACATACCCATACTATCCCCTTTTCTGCCATTTTTGTTTACATGTAAAAATCAGTATTTTTTGCTAGATAATTAATTAGAACCACCATAAATTATATAGATTTTTAAAGCAGCGGTCCTAGAGAATAAATTGGTGGGTGTTTTTTAATTTTAATGCAAAAAAAAACATATTATATAACCCATTTTTTTTGTAAAATATAAAATATGGATGTTACGCCAAGCATGGGGGGGGGGGGGGGGCACATCAAATTTTTTCTTTTTATAATTTTTTTCTTTTTTTTTTACACAGTTGCTTTACATTTTTTTTTCTCTCTCTTGAACTATATTATAAATGATCAGAAAAGTAGACAATTACATAGCCAAAAATACTATGTGAAAGCAAGTTCAAAAGGAGTTTTCCTCCATAAGTATTGAGCATTAAACAGTGATGTAGAAACAAAAGACAATCGGTCCAAGCATCATTGAATTGTCAGATGATCGATTATCAGAGCCCCGCCTGGAATTGCGATGCACTTTGTTTCCGAAAAAGGACCTTCAACTGGGGGCCCGGAGTTAGAAAGAGCAGTACAGTCATCCATGGGGTACCGCTATGGGCAAAAAGGCAGTACTGAGGCGGAGAGGGTCAGAGGAGAAAGATGGAAAGGTAGGACCCACTGATTCACTGACTCTAAAGAGGAGAAAGATGGAAAGGTAGGACCCACTGATTCACTGACTCTAAATCCCTTGAACTCCTCCAATGTCTGCGGTGGTATCTCCCCCTCAAGCGTCACCCACGCTTCCCTGCTGGGTCCCTAGCTTGGCACTCCAAATACTTCTCAAGCTTCACCCCTGCTGACCGGCTCGGTCCCTGGCTTGACTCACAAGACTGCTCTGCGAGCGTCACCTCCGCTGGTTGGGTCCCTGACTTGATCACTGCCTGAAGTTTCCCGATCCTCCACCGTGCCCGTTCGTTGAGAATACTGCTCCGGTACTTGCTTCAGTTACTCTCTGTGGTCCCTGGTAATAAAGGTGGTTGGCCCCTTTGTGGCGACAGCTTCCCTTCTACTTTCGACCACTGACAGGTTCTCCGGCCGACAGAACCGTCACTTCTGGTTGGACTGCAAGTCACAATCCCAACACTACCCTGCTCTCTCACTTCTGGATAGGCCCTCACACAGCCTAGCAGCCAGATGTCCGCAGGATAGGCCCAATCTCTGGCCTAGCAGCCCGGGGCAGTACAACACACGTCCACCAGACAAACGTCCAGGTGGCACAGAACATGGATCACCTGACCTCACCCAAATATATAGGTTCTCCCAGCAGGCCAAGGCATTCAAGAAACCCCCCCTGCCAATTGGCTGAGATACCCCATATACCCATAACCTGACCTTGAGTTGCTACCCATAACCTGACCTTGAGTTGCCCTTCTCGTATCTAGTACCACCAAGTACCCGGCCACCTAGTGGTAGAAAAGAAATGTGTAACAAGGCCAAACTTAGGGAGAAATCAATGGATCTCTAACAATTGACCAGAGTAAGTACTCCTGGCAAGTAAATTTGTGAGGAGCATTCCTGACTAAGCCTCAGAGCACTACATCTATAACAATAGGCATGTGATGCGTACTCTTTATAGAGGGATCTGGGGTCTATAGGACTGGAAATAAATGCCAGTGTATCCCCAATGCATCTGATGTGAATGAGCCCTTTAAGTAAAACTAAAGGCAAAACTTTTTTCCCCCATTGACGCAAGGGAGGGTTGTAACCCGTTGATTAATTTTTTGCCATGTGTGCCCCATCGTGGAGATTTGTCTTCACTTCCTGTCTCATAGCCAAACAGGAGGTGAGAGGAAATCCATGCAAAATGAGGGAATCCGTGGTTGTCATAAGAACTAGTGTCCCCTTTGAAAGATTTACCCTTAATTACTGTTTGGGATTTTATTTCCCTTTCACTATTGGGAGTAATGGTAAACAGAACAGAGAGTGAGAATCTCCCTCACGGGGGCACAGACAGCAATAAAAACTGACAGGGGTTCTAATCCCTCTCCACTCTATCCAAAACTAAAGTTGGGTATACACTAGTGGAATTTTGCACAACATTTTTCGTTGTAAAAAGATACATTTGCTTTCATAATCATTAGTGGGATAAAATTGTTTTAATTTTCAACCGCAGTGGCGAGAACATTCGAAGGAGAAGGATAGAAAAGTTTTCTCAAATGTGCAAATTTCTAACAGTGTCTGTGGCTTTCATTCGGTAAAGTGCATTCATTCCAAAATCGAATGTTAAAAACAAAATGAAATTTTGAACTACTTTCGAACAACATTCAAATGTAATAAGGATTTTTGTACTGTAAAAAAAATGTTTTGCCTTTAGTTATTTAAAACCCTGTCCAGCTTTTTGATTGCTGTTGTGATAAACAATCGGGTCCCCTCTCTGTGTCTCATCACTGACTGCAGTGTTTGCAAGTGTTCTATCAGAAAGCCGCTACCCATCAGAATATGGAACCGAAAAGACGCTCCGTCGCCGCCATCTTGGTACACCCGCACTCGTCTGCAGTTATGCTGCGTACACACGACCGGAGTTTCTGGCAGAAAAGGTCCGACGGAATCATTCCATCGGACATTCCAATCGTGTGTGGGCTTCATCGGACTTTTTATTTCTAAAATTCTGATGGACCTAGAACGTTTCAAATCTTTCCAACGGAGTCAGTTCCTATCGGGAAAACCGTTCGTCTGTATGCTATTCCGACGGACCAAAAATGACGCAAGGGCAGCTATTGGCTACTGGCTTTTGAACTTCCTTTTTCTAGTCCCGTCGTACGTCATAAACGATCGGACTTTGGTGTGATCGTATGTAGGCAAGTCCGTTTCAGCGGAACTCTGTCGGAAAGACCGTCGGAGTCTATGCTGACGGAGAGTCCGCTCGTGTGTACGTGGCATAAGGCTACAGTTAGAAGTCTGCAAGCGGACATCCTGTTACACCCACCAAAGTCTTGCATTTCACTCTTATTTTTACCAGTAAACTCAGCTTATATAGTGAAATACAGTATTTTGAAATCCGTCAAACTCTTTTGATGTTGAGTTTTAAAAACAGCGGTGTTCTGCCAGATTAGCAAACCTGTGAAATCAGCAGGCTTGCCGATGCTTTTAAAATTCAACATCAAAACAGTGTTACGGACTTCCAAATACTGTATTTCACTATATAAGCTGAGTTTACTGGTAAAAATGAGTGTGAAATGCAAAACTCTGGTGAGTGTAACAAGATGTCCGCTTGCAGACTTCTAACTGTAGGCTTACTGTGGACAAGTGCGGGTGTACCAAGATGGCCGCAAAAGAATGTCACTTCAGTTGCATATTCTGAGGGGTAGCGGTATTCTGATAGAACAGAGGCCCGATTCATAAATACAATGTATTTATATTGTGCATTGCATTTTGGTTAGTGCTTATGTGCAGATGAAAGACTGTTGGGTTGACGGACCCTTGAACACAATTATTGTATAATTCCTATTGAAATTCTTATATGTGTGGCACCAGAACTGCCACCATTATTATAGCCACTAAGCGACCAGCGACGTACCCCTAAGTCTCTGGAATTTCGGTGGTTATACCATTTTTTTTTTTTTCAGAGCCAGCATTTGGCTTTCTTGTAACAGCAATTGGAGGGGCTAACTAGCAGCTTGATTGCTATTACAAGCAACGGGAGGGGACATCCCTCCTATCCCATGCCTTGTTTTCAGTGCTGTCAATTCACACCACAGCATTGCAGTGGTGTGTGCTGAAAAAAAAAAAGCACTGATTTGTGGCACAGCAGGTTGCAACATAAACCATTGCATTGCAAGGCTGCGTTGAATAGAACTGACATGTCACTTGTGATATTTCAAAAAAGTTCAAGTTCATCAAAGTAAAAAAACAGTGCGGTGCATTAGGATCAGAACACATCAATGGGAACGCGTTTAAAACGGCTAAACGGCTTGGAGTCAAAGAGCCCTCAAAATCCAGACTGGATCAAAACTATATTACCAAAAGTATTGGGACACCTGCCTTTACACGCACATGAACTTTAATGGCATCCCAGTCTTAGTCCGTAGGGTTCAATATTGCGTTGGCCCACCCTTTGCAGCTATAACAGATTCAACTCTTCTGGGAAGGCTGTCCGCAAGGTTTAGGAGTGCATCTATGGGAATGTTTGACCATTCTTCCAGAAGCGCATTTGTGAGGTTGGGCACTAATGTGGGATGAGAAGGCCTGGCTCACAGTCTCCGCTCTAATTCATCCCAAAGGTGTTCTATCGGGTTGAGGGCAGGACTCTGTGCAGGCCAGTCAAGTTCCTCCACCTCAAAAATAGAATTTAAGGGAAAAAGGACTGCAGTATAACAACGCATGGCAGCATGCATATACCCTGCATAAGCATTATGTGCATATTAACGCGTGATGTGAACCAACCCTTACTGATAACGGCAATTAAAGACGAGATCTCTCTATCCATCCCTCAGAATAAACTATTATAAAAAGAGTTTGATGTGTGAGGTGTAGCGTTCCTTCTTGTATATCTTCTGTACTGTACATTGTAGGCGGCAGTGTGTGGGAGTTCTATGTTTCTTATTAATGCTGAACTCCAGGCAACCCGCTAAATGTATAGCTAAAATATACACATAAACAGCATATTACTCTTTTATCTGACAATAAAATTGAAATTCTATTGTTGTTCCATTATGCAGGTCCCGACTTCTTCCATTGGAAAGCATAAGACAGTATAAAATCATAACATGCACCCATTAATTATCCACGGTCACAAAAATCATTTACCCTTCGCAATCCACTGTGCACAGCGTGGAATGGGATTTACAGAGCATAGAACAAAAGGCAAAAGGCTGCACTCCCTCCCAGAAGGACTCTGGCTGCAGATAGGGGTGTATCTACCGCAAGGCAAATAAGGTGTGTGCCTTGGGTGGCATTTTTCAGGGGGGTGGCGCCGCCACCATGCAGAAGGGGCGGGGGCAGCTCTTCACCACTTCCCGTCCAGTGACGTACCCATACCCATACCTTGCTGCACTTTTGGTGATTGTACCGGGATGCAGGCATCATCCCTGTACCGTTTTTTAGAGCCGGTGTTCTATCAGAAAGTCACCACTCATCAGAATATACAACCAAAGCAATGTTCTGTTGCGGCCATCTTGGTACACCCGCACTCGTCCACAGTAAGCCTACAGTCAGAAGGCGGCAAGCAGACATCTTTTTACACCCACCAGAGTTTTGCATCTCACACTTTTTTTTTTACCAGTAAACTGAGCTTATATAGTGAAATACAGTATTTTGAAATCTGTAAGACTGTTTTGATGTTGAATCTTAAAATTAGCGGTGTTCTGTCAGGTTAGCAAACCTGTGAGATCAGCAGGCTTGCCGATGATTTTAGAATTCAACATCAAAACAGTGTCAGACTTCCAAATACTGTATGTCACTGTATAAGCTCAGTTTACTGGTAAAAAATATGTGTGAAATACAAGACTTCGGTGGGTGTAAAAAGATGTCCGCTTGCCGTCTTCTGACTGTAGGCTTACTGCAGGCGAGTGCTGGGTGTGCCAAGATGGCCGCAAAGGAACGTCACTTCCATTGCATTTTCTGATTGGTAGCGGCTTTCTGACAGGACACCGGCAGTCAGCTCTCTTGTAATAGCAATCAGAGCAGCTTACTAGCCGTTCGGCTCCTCATCAGGCCCTGAGACAAGAACAGCATAGCGTGGCCGGGACAAATTTAGATAGGGGGGCGGGCGCCTGATTTTAGTCTTGCCTAGGGCAGCACAAAACAAAAATACACCACTGGTTGGGGATCAGGTTAACAATATATATGTAAATGAAAGAACAACTGAACCTTTAATTCTGTATTACTGTATAGCAGTCAGGCTGCATAAACACCAAAGGGTGCACTGGTAGTTTTTATTTTTTCTGTACTAGTGTGCTGCAGCTTTTAATAAAAATCCCCTGTGGTGGCAGCATTCTGGAGATCTGGTTCACTTATAGCACCCCCTAGCAGTGGTTGGTAAGCCAGTTCCCGTTCTGGGGGGGGGGGCTCACTCTAAATTGTGGGCACAGGAGTTTGAGTTACCTCCCCCTTTGCAGCTGTGGGATTCATAGCCATCTTGAGACATCATGGCCTACCCAGGCTGTATATGACCACCTGTCGCATCCCAGTCACAGTCTCAAAGTCCATGGGTAACTGAACTGGCTCACCTGTATAATTTTGGAGACTCAAAGGGGCACTTTGCTTTCCCAAACCAGTCTCTATCATTTATTTTGTTGAACAGCAGCGGATTTATGTCTTATGATCAGAGGACCACAGGAAGAGATACCGGACACCTGCCCTTGCGGTGTATCAGGTCCTCCATGGTGTGAGAACCCTCCATGCCATTCTAAGCATTACGCTCATCCCAGCTTACTAATGGAAAGTCCTTGCTTTTCCTAATGTTTTACTAAAAGATAACTGATTTATGATATTATAAAGGTCCGAATGTTGGCATAACGGTCCTCTGCAAAACCTCACTTCTTCCTGCAATGAGGTACATAGTCATCAGCGGTCTCATTGCCATGGACTATTCTAACCATGCTATCCTCTTCCATGAATACGCTAGGCCCACACTGGGGCCAGCTGAGGGGAAACTGCTTACACCACCTTCCAAAGCTCTCCATGGTTCTGCTCTTCTCAATCAGCAATGCACAGGGAGTTTTAGTAACTATTGGTTAGCTGAGTGAACAACACTTGACACATGCTTCACAGTTTATGCAGCCAAATTCATATACAACCCATCCTGCACAAATAAGTTTAACGCCTTACTGGAAGGTGCGAAGCCAACAGAGACGGTGTGATAACCACATTAGCAGAATGGTTAGTGCAACATAAATAAATGCATAAATGGCTCACAGAAAAAGTCTATCCAGACGAAATGTACAATGGCTGGGCAGGAAATAGCGGTGACGTCAATACGCTTGGTGAGAGTGCTAGAACCATTTGTTTCCAATGCCTGTGATTACAGTCTTGTTGTAAGTAGTTTTTTAATAAATGCCCATTTTTTTATTTGGGACGCTGCGCAATGAGTTTCCCTATTTCCTTATGATCACTGATTGAATCGGCTTCTGAAGATATCCTGTGGCTACATTTTTGGCTCGTTTTCATCAACGATTCCCTGCTGGGAGGTGGATAAGTCAAGCTGATCTGCACCTAAATGTGAGTTTGGACCTTTATAGGATCTGGTAAGGAGACAATTTTGCCTGATCCATTCAAGCACTGGATGTTGCACTCGTTTCAAGGACTTTTTCACTTTATCACTATGGACTTTATTGTTTATATGATTGTTATTCATTATATTTGAAGGTTGATTCACATATTTAGACAGCACAACACGTTTTTCTATACAACATAAATAAAACCTCAATCCTTTACTGAGGTCAGAAGTGCAAAAGTTCAAGTGCAAAAGCAAACATAATTTCCATAGATGCAAACTGTCCCACAGCTTGGACCTTAGTTCTGATGATGCTGAGTGTCACGGTCAGGGGTCAAGCTCAGAGACCAGTAGCTATAGCAGTAGTGAGGCTCCCACCGACCAGCAGGATAAGTGCACGAGCAGATCACCCTGGCGGGTGACGTGGGCACACCCGAGGTGCAGGGTCTAAGCACTAACCAGTCTTCACCAGAGTCAGGATGTTGCAGGAAGGGATCAAGCAGCAGCGTAATCAGTAAATAAGCCAAAGGTCGGTAGGTTAATTGGCTTCTGTCCAAAATTGGCCCTAGTATATGAATGGGGACCTTGGATTGAGGGTAGGGACTGATGTGAGTGTGCGATGTACAGGGTTAGGGACAATTGTAGACACGCACCCACGCTCACTCAGGTTGAACTGGATGGACTGGTGTCTTTATTCAACCTTACTATGTAACAGAGGGTTGAAGGTTGGGATCAAACAGAATTGTAGACGAGGAACAAGCCAAAGGTCAAAAACAAATGGTTGCAGGTTGAGATTGAGTGGAAGCATAGTTGAAGAACAAGTCAAAGGTTGATAACAGGTGGTAGTTAGGATGAGGACAGCAGCAGGAGTGAAAGGAGCAAGATATTGGCTGAAGAGGAGCAAAAAAATCTGGCAAACATGAAGTGCAAAGGCATGGCTTAAATCAGGAAGTTCAAGGGAGGAACAAAGAGTTCAAGGTTCATCAGAAACAAGGTACAAGGCAAGATTGTCCAAGGGATTAGATAGGAAGCTGTTCAGCATCTCAGGTGGCACAGCAAGAAGAGCCACAGCCAGACACTGCAGAGGTCCCAGGTCTGAATCCAGAGCCTGACACTGTGTTCTGGGCCATGTTCCAGGATTATAGGGTCACTCTTATTTAAGTTACTGTGCATGTGAAGTAACTCAATAAAGCTTTCAATACTGTAATCAGGGGCCTTGAGTGGGCAATTCCCTCATAAACAGACACAGGGTTTGAACAGGCCACTCCAGTAAGTGGGTGGGGTTTGGGTGTGATTGCTCTGGGTGGGCCTAATGCAGACCCTGGGTGGGGTTAATTGTGTTCCAGAGACCGGGCCTGAAATGTTGGCAAGTATAGATTTCCCCATCATATTTGCTTTTGTACTTGAACATTTGCATTAATCACCTCAATAAAGTATTAAAGGTTTAGTTATGTGTGGTGCAAAGGAAGAGATTAATTACATTATCTATCTTTTTTCAAATATTTTATTCTATCTTTTCATGTGACAACACTGCAGAAATGACACTTTGATACAATGTAAAGCAGTGAGTGTACAGCTTGTATAACAGTGTAAATTTGCTGTCCCCTCAAAATAACTCAACACACAGCCATTATTGTCTAAACCGCTAGCAACAAAAGTGAGTACACCCCTAAGTGAAAATGTCCAAATTGGGCCCAATTAGCTATGTTCCCTCCCCGATGTCATGTGACTAGTTAGTATTACAAGGTCTCAGGTGTGAATGGGGAGCAGGTGTGTTAAATTTGGTGTTATCACTCTCACTCTCTCATACTGGTCACTGGAAGTTCAACATGGCACCTCATGGCAAAGAACTGAGGATCTGAATAAAAAGAACTTTTGCTCTACATAAAGATGGCCTAGGCTGTAAGAAGATTGCCAAGACCCTGAAACTGAGCTGCAGCACTGTGGCCAAGACCATACAGTGGTTTACCAGGACAGGCTCCATTCAGAACAGGCCTCGCCATGGTCGACCAAAGAAGTTGAGTGCACGTGCTCAGCGTCATATCCAAAGGTTGTCTTTGAGACATAGATGTATAAGTGCTGCCAGCATTGCTGCAGAGGTTGAAGGGGTGGGGGGTCAGTCTGTCAGTGCTCAGACCATACGCCGCACAATGCATCAAATTGGTCTGCATGGCTGTCTGAGAAGGAAGCCTCTTCTAAAGATGATGCACAAGAAAGCCCGCAAACAGTTTGCTGAAGACAAGCAGACTAAGGACATGGATTACTGGAACCATGTCCTGTGGTCTGATGAGACCAAGATAAACTTATTTGGTTTAGATGGTGCAAGCGTGTGTGGCGGCAACCAGGTGAGGAGTACAAAAACAAGTGTGTCTTGCCAAACATGTCAAACATGGTGGCGGGAGTGTCATGGTCTGGGGCTGCATGAGTGCTGCCGCCACTGTGGAGCTACAGTTCACCAAGGGAACCATGAATGCCAACATGTACTGTGACATACTGAAGCAGAGCATGATCCCCTCCCTTCGGAGACTGGGCCGCAGGGCAGTATTCCAACATGATAATGAACCCAAACACACCTCCAAGACGACCACTGCCTTGCTAAAGAAGCTGAGGGTAAAGGTAATGGACTGGCCCAGCATGTCTCCAGACCTAAACCCTATTGAGCATATGTGGGGCATCTTCAAACGGAAGGTGGAGGAGTGCAAGGTCTCTAACATCCACCAGCCCTGTGATGTCATCATGAAGAGGACTCCAGTGACAACCTGTGAAGCTCTGGTGAACTCCATGCCCAAGAGGATTAAGGCAGTGCTGGAAAATAATGGTGGCCGCATAAAATATTGACATTTTGGGCCCAATTTGGACATTTTCACTTAGGGGTGAACTTTTGTTGCCAGCGGTTTAGACATTAATGGCTGTGTGTTGAGTTATTTTGAGGGGACAGCAAATTTACACTGTTATACAAGCTGTACACTCACTACTTTACATTGTAGCAAAGTGTCATTTCTTCGGTGTTGTCACATGAAAAGATGTAAAAAGATATAATAAAATATTTACAAAATTGTGAGGGGTGTACTCACTTTTCTGAGATGCTGTATATACACTTTTCCCTCTGCCCATAGCACCGAATGCCCCTGATAAGGAATTGTTTGCTGAAGTCTGCTCGGAAACCTACACTAAGTGTGTCGATCTATTTGGCACCCCCTCTGCACTCATTGATTCCTCCTGCCCACCTCCATGTCTCTGTTGTGTTCAACTGTGATGTGGTTCTTCTTTAATGGCTAATGGCGCAGTGTTCCAGAACATGGGACATAGAAAAGGTAAGTATCTACTATTTGGCAGGGTATTCTCTCTGGCAGTCTTTATACTCCTGATGGTGTCGCTTTAAATGGAATAATACTGAACTCCTACTTTGAACGTTGGCCTGGAACAACATGCAGATTAGGAAAGTCGTCTTGAAGGCAAAACTCCCAATCTGCACTTTTGTTCTAGATCATAATATATTGAGCGCACTGGATTGATTGTCCTGATAGCCAGGCAACTAATGTTTTCAGGATAGGTCAGCGAGGACAGGCTCTACAACCTCTAATAAAACTACTTTTTTTGTGTTGTACATGTTTTCATGTGATAAAGATAATTCATTTAAACTAATAATTACATGACAATATTAGGTGCTTATATGCTAATTTTAGGTTCTTTATATAACAGGTTAATTTGCTAGAATGATTTTGCAGAAACTAGAGCAAGTTGTTGTCCTCTTCTGGAATGCTTTATTGTGCAATGTAAGACAATAACCCTCTGTCATGGTCAAACTGATAAGGTGTTCCAGAAAAACAGAAATTAATGTCTCTTGTCCTCAAAGTGGTAGTTCATTCAAAAGCTAAGTAAGGCTAAACCTACTCCCAACCCAATTCTAAGCCTATTCTATCTAACCCTGTAAAGAAAAGATTTGTTTACTTACCTATTCTGGAGCCGCTCTGATTTGGTCCCATGGTCAGCTGTCAGTGGCAACTTCAGTGTAGAGGGGCAAGCAACAACAGATGCCCTATAGCAAGCCTATGGGTGACGTCATCTCCCAGGTATTTGAAGCCGTTGTCGGTGATCTCTTCTCTACACAGAAGCCGCCGCTAGAGAGATTATGTGACCGGACCGATTTCAGAATAGGTAAGTATACAGATCCTTTCTTTACAGGGTTAGATAGAATAGGCTTAGAATGGGGGTGGGGAATATGATTAGCTCTAGTTAGCTTTTGACTGAACTTCCATTTTAATACATTACCCGGGCAAACCCTTAAGCCTATCTTCACACCTTGGCATCTGCATTTTTCTCTCATTTTTAGCATGTGTTTGATGCACATTTTGTGTTTTCATGCGCTCTATGTTTTATTGTTTGGGCGATGAGTCAAATAAAATAGTTGCTCGGGGGTGTGGTCATGCACAAATGCGCATGAAAATACATGTTACTAGCATTTTTGATGCGCTTACATTGAAGTCTATGGTGCCAAAATTGCATTTTATTGCACCAAAAAATGTCCCTGCACTATTTTCCCTAATGTATGGCAGAGCATAAGTGTGAATGGGCCACACTGAAAAGAATGGCAATTCTTTTGAACAACGTGCGTTAAGTCCATTAGGTGTGAATGGGGTCCAAGTCAGTGGCAGCCCGTCCACTAGGGGCACCTGAGCGCCGCCCCCTCTCTCCATGCCAGCCCTCTATATGCAATGGATAGATTCATGCATAGCAAGCACCGCGGCCCCCCCTGTCCATGCGTCTGGCCCCTTCCAGGGCACAAGAATTACAGCAGCCAGGATTTTTTTTTAAGCACCTGATTAGAGCCAGAGGCTCTAAAAGGCTTCAAAATAGGATGGGCTAGGGTTGCAGAGTATGCGAACTTAGCCCACCCAGGTGTGTTGCAACAGCGAATGAATATTCGCTGCTGAAACACTGATCTTCAATCTGGCCAATCAGAAGCGGTTGAGAGAGACCCATTTTCCAATTGACTGAAAAGAGAAGACTCCCGATTGGCCGCGATGATGAGGGAGGAAACGGAACAAGCCGCCGCCGTGAGGACCTGTGGAGAGCAGGAGAATGGGAGGCCGCCAAGCAGGGGAAGGCGCCGCCGAGCAGGAGAAGCCGCCGGTGATGAGGTAAGTGCTACCGACCGACCGAGGAGGGGGGGGTTGTATACTGTTTGCTCCCCCCCCTCCCAAAAAAAAAAAAAAATTCCACTGGCCGCCACTGATCTAAGTGAATGCGTTACTATGTGAATGATTATGCTTTTGGAGGTCCTACAAAGCACTTGGCCATGACTGGAACTTGAAAGCCTTCACTTTTTTTGGCAAAGACTTCAGATCTCGGCACTTTCAGTGTCTAAACTCAACATGCATGTTAATCTCTATACTTTATAATCTTTACTTTTCCTTTGTAACTCTTCTCTTCTCTCTCTTCTAAATAAACTTCAGAAAATGTTGTTTTCCCTATCACATATGTAAGTCTGTTTCTTAGTTACATTCAATGTGGTTTATCATGTGCTTGAATTAGGGGAGAAAATGATCTTAATGAAAATGAAAAGTATAATTAAAAACAAAATCCTTCTAATTAAAATAACTTGTTCTGCCACTAAACCACTGCATCCAAACTGGTTCCAAAACAAAACTTTCTACCAGTAAATAGATTACATGATGTCCCCATGTCGTAGCTCAAGTACTGTATATACTTGAGTATAAGCCGACCCGAATATAAGCTGAGGCACCTAATTTTACCCAAAAAACTGGGAAAAAATATTGACTCGAGTATAAGCCTAGGGTGGGAAATGCAGCAGCTACTGGGTAAACAATGCCCATCTGCAACCTCACTGTGCCCATCTGCAGCCTCACTGTGCCCACCTGTATCATCAGTACCCATGTGCAGCCTTACTGTGCCCATCTGCAGCCTCACTGTGCATACCTGTATCATCAGTGCCCATCTGCAGCCTCACTGTGCCCATCTGCAGCCTCACTGTGCCCATCTGCAGCCTCACTGTGCATACCTGTATCATCAGTGCCCATCTGCAGCCTCATTATGCCCATTTGCAGCCTCACTGTGCCCACCTGTACCTTTGATTACAAACAGCGGGTATCTCCCGCTTTGACATGCAACTGCAGTTTTAACTGTTCGGCGGCCGTCCACTGTAACAAAGCCCCACCTCCTCCTCGTCTGTGATAGACGGAACACTGATTCAGTTTCCCAGCATTGTATCAGTGTTCAGTGTTCCGTCTATCACAGACGAGGAGGAGGCGGGGCTTTGTTACAGTGGACGGCCGCCAAACAGTTAAGACTGCACGACACAGCGGGAGACCCTCACTCGAGTATAAGCCGAGGGGGGCTTTTTCAGCATTAAAAATGTGCTGAAAAAGTCGGCTTATACTCGAGGATATACAGTACATGATCAGGGATATGAACAGGATTTCTAGAGGTGGTCAGTCCTCTTCTTTTCTTTGCCAAAACCGAGCTGGTCTGAACAAGGATAAAGAACAAGAACTCCCACAATGCATTGGGAGCCTCTCTGCTCTGAACCTACAGTGCATCCGGAAAGTATGTTTCCACATTTTGTTATGTTACAGCCTTATTCCATAAACTCATTTTTTTCCTCAAAATTCTACAAACAATACCCCATAAAGACAACGTGAAGGAAGTTTGTTTGAAATCTTTGCAAATTTATTAAAAATTAAAAAAAACGGAAAAAAAATTCCAAGTACAGAAGTATTCACAGCCTTTGTGCAATGCTTTGTTGAAGCACATTCGGCACTAATTACTGCCTCAAGTCTTTTTGAGTATGATGCTACAAGTTTGGCACACCTATTTTTGGGCAGTTTTTCTCATTCTTCTTTGGAGGACCTCTCAAGCTCATCAGGTTGGATGGGGAGCGTCGGCGCACAGCCATTTTCAGATCTCTCCAGAGATGTTCAATTGGGTTCAAGTCTGGGCTCTGGCTGGGCCACTCAAGGACATTCACAAAGTTGTCCTGTAGCCACTCCTTTGTTATCTTGGCTGTGTCCTTAGTCGTTGGCCTGTTGGAAGATGAACCTTGGCCCCTGTCTAAAGGTTCAGAGCGCTCTGGAGCAGGTTTTCATCAAGGATGTCTTGGTAGATTGCTGCATTCATCTTTCCCTCAATCCTGACTAGTCTCCCAGTTCCTGCTGCTGAAAAATCCCAGCAGCATGATGCTACCACCACCATGCTTCACTGTAGGGATGGTATTGGCTTAGGTGATGAGTGGTGCCTGCTTTCCTCCAGACATGACCCTTGTCATTCAGGCCAAACAGTTCAATCTTTGTTTCATCAGACCAGAGAATTTTGTTTCTAATGGTCTAAGAGTTCTTCAGGTGCCTTCTGGCAAACTCCAGGTGGGCTTTCATGTGTCTTGTACTGAGAAGTGGCTATGGTCTGGCCACTCTACAATACAGGCATGATTGGTGGAGTGCTGCAGAGATGGATGTTCTTCTGAAAGGTTCTCCTCTCTCCACAGATAAATGCTGGAGCTCTGTCAGAGTGACCATCAGGTTCTTGGTCACCTCCCTGACTAAGGCCCTTCTCCCCCGATCGCTTAGTTTGGCTGGGCGGCCTGCTCTAAGAAGAGTCCTGGTGGTTCCAAACTTCTTCCATTTACGGATGATGGAGACCACTGTGCTCATTGGGACCTTCAATGCTGCAGAAATTTTTCTGTACCCTTCCCCAGATCTGTGCCCCCGATACAATCCTATTTCAGAGTTCTACAGACAATTCCTTGGACTTCATGGCTTGGTTTGTGCTCTGACATGCACTGTTAACTGTGGGACCTTATATAGACAGGTGTGTGCCTTTCCAAATCATGTCCAATCAACTGAATTTACCACAGGTGGACTCCAATCAAGTTGTAGAAACATCTCAAGGATAATCAGTGGAAACAGGATGGACCTGAGCTCAATTTTGATTGTCATGGCAAAGGCTGTGAATACTTATGTACGTGGGATTTTTTTCATTCTTTATTTTTAATATATTTGCAAAGATTTCAAACAAATTTCTTTCATGTTGTCATTATGGGGTATTGTTTGTAGAATTTTGAGGAAAATAATTAATTTAATCAATTTTGGAATAAGGCTTTAAGATAACAAAATGTGGAAAATGTAAAGCGCTGTGAATACTTTCCGGATGCATTGTAAGTCATCATTCATCATGATGTAACTGAGAGTTTGGGATCAGACACACATTTGCAGGTGAATGGCTCTTGCGGTTAAATCCTAAGCCACCATCTTGCTTATGTGCTGTCTCTGCCAAGTCTTAAGACCCAACAGAAATCTGTCACACATCTGCGAGGTTTCCATGATACATGTGCTGTCTGCACGCATGTGTGGGAAAACCCCCCAAATGTGCACAGATGTGCCAGAGCTCTCTGCCAAGGCCTGAAGAGCTGCGACACACCTGCGCATACATGGAATCCTGTGGCATATGCGCCTGTCAGTAAAGCTGACCCCCAGAATTTGTAACATCCCAGAAGGAATCGTAGGGTTACTATGTAATTCTCCCCTAGCCGCTGCACTACTATAAAGGAGAAAACACATTTAAAAAAAACAAACAAAAAAAACAAAAAAACAACATTACACAGAGCAGCGGGGGACCTGAGAAGAGGAGGATCAGGGCTGCTCTGTGCAAAACCATTTCACAGAGCAGGTAAGTGTAACATGTTTGTTATTTTATTTTTTTAAATGTTGCCTTTAAAAGCACTTTAATGTTTCAGTCTTAAAGTGTTACTAAACCCAGGAGCCTGCATTTACAATATCTGGTCTCCCACAGTACACAGAACATGGAAACGCAATTATTTTAGTAAATATAAACTGATAAATACCCTTTCTCATCAGCAGTATACAGCAGTCTTGTGACTTCAAGCTGTGCCTGGTTAAAGCTTGTAGGAGGAGTTTTCATTCTACTCTGACTGTCCTATTAGGCTGCATGACCTCTGACCCTCTGTCTGGACAGTGCGGATTGGCCCTGTGCTGATCACATGCACCCTCCCAAGAACAAAAAAAAAAAAAACTGTCTAGCAATACACACCAAACTGAGCATGTGCAGCCTGACTCCTTCCATTTATAATATTCAGAGAGGAGTTGGAAACACTGGAAGAAGGTGAAGATCAGAGAGAACAGGATCAAAACAGACTTCTTACACAATGCGGAGGATTAACCCCTCAGGTTCCACAGTGAGTATAACAAGCATGCTTTACTGCATATACAGATCTGAATTTCTATTAGAAGTTACCATTACACAGGAAATTTCCCCATATTTCCATTACAAGAATAGTGTTACATGTATGCAATCAACAAAATAAATAATTACTCAACTCAGCTTCCTCCCTTCTACAGTCTTTCTTGAAACATGAAAGTGGTTTGACCCTTTACGTGTCATCCTTTTTCTTTACACCTCGCTGGTTCAGGTAGAAAGCCGTCCCCAGCAACAGATTTACTACAGTCACAGAGTCCTTAACCACCTCCCGCCCGCCCACCGTCATATGACGTCCTTGGCTTTGGGCCGGTATATCTGAATTATGCCTGTAGTTACAGACATCATTCAGATATTGCCGGTTTCAGCCGGCGAATCTCTACACCATAGGAACGATCATAGTGGCCGTTGCACCGCTTGATCGTTCCTATGGGAGGCGAGAGGGGACGACCCCCCCTCCCGCCGCCCTCCGTTGCTTGCCCTGACTTACCGTTACGATCGGTGAGGCGGAGAGTGGATCCGCCAGTGCCGGATGTAGATCATAGAGATTTATGATCTCTATGATGATCGGAGGCCGGGCGTGATGTTATGACGTCACGCCCGGCCTCTCCATTCAAAAAAATGGCGCCGCTTCGGCTGGGAAGCGGTGATCATTTTATTTTTTTTTTGGATTTCAGGCTTCCCAGCCTAGAGGTGAGATGTGAGGTCTTATTGACCCCATATCTCACTATTAAGAGGACCTGACATGTTATATTCCTATTACAAGGGATGTTTACATTCCTTGTAATAGGAATAAAAGTGATCAAAAATGTTTTTTTTTTCAAAAAAGTGTCAAAATAAAAAAAAAGAAAATATAATTAACAATAAAAATTTTTTTTTTTAAAGCGCCGCTGTCCCCGTGTGCTCGCACGCAGAAGCGAACACATATGTAAGTCCCGCCCACATATGAAAACGGTGTTCAAACCATACATGTGAGGTATCGCCGCGAACGTTGGAGCGAAAGCAATCATTTTGGCCCTAGACCTCCTCTGTAACTCAAAACATGTAACCAGTAAAAAAATTTCAAGCGTTGCCTATGGGGATTTTTAAGTACCGAACATTGGCGCCATTCCACAAGCGTGTTCAATTTTGAAGCGTGACATGTTAGGTATCTATTTACTCGGCGTAACTTCATCTTTCACAATATGCAAAAACATTGGGCTAACTTTACGTTTTGTTCTTTTTAAAACACAAAAAACTGTTTTTTTTTCCCCCAAAAAAAACTCGTTCGAAAAATTCCTGCGCAAATACCGTGTGAGATAAAAAGTTGCAACAACTGCCATTGTATTCTCTAGGGTCTTTGTTAAAAAAAACATATATATAATGTTTGGGGGTTCTATGTAATTTTATAGCAAAAAAATGATGATTTTTACATGTAGGAGAGAAATGTCAGAATTGGTCTGGTAGGGAAGTGGTTAAAGTGTTACTAAACCCAGTACCCTGCATTCACTATATCTGGTCCCCCACAGTACACAGAACATGGAAATGCAATTATTTTTGTAAATATAAACGGCATAATACCTTTTCTTATCAGCAGTATATAGCGATCTTGTGACTTCTATCAGTGTCTGGTTAAAGCTTGTTGGAGGAGTTTTCATTTTCCCCTGACCCTCAGTCTGGACAGTGCTGATTGGCCCTGTGCTAATCACATGCATTCTCCCAAGAAAAAAATAACTTTCTAGCAATACAAACCAAACTGAGCATGTGTAACCTGACTCCTAATGCTCCGTTCTATCGGGAGTCAGTTAAAGAGGAGGAGGATCAGAGGAGACCGGATCACACAACTTTTATACACAATACAGAGAATGTACCCCTTAGGTTTCAGAGCGAGTACAATAAGCATGCTTTACTGCATATACAGCCTGATTTTACTGTTGTGAGTTTAGTAACACTTTAAAGTGGTTGTAAACACTTACAATCCACTTTTTGCTACAGGTAAGCCTATAATAAGGCTTACCTGTAGCTACCCCGGATATCTCCTAAATCTGCACGGTTTAGGAGATGTCCCCTGTATCTGCATGTGCCGACGTCATCGTGGCTCCGGCCAGTCACAGCGCCGGAGCCGCGATACCCGGAAGTAACTCCGGGGAGAAATGTCGCCGGCCGGTGCTGTGTACGGGCACCGCAGCGGGGGCTTCGATCTCAGGTGAGTATTACATAATGAGCTAGTATGCATACTAGCTCCTTATGCCTTTGTCTTGCGGGTCTTTTTTTTTTCATGTGGGTTTACAACCACTTTAAATAGTAGCTTTACTTTTGTTGAAAAAAGAAAATAAAAAAAACATTCCCCTCTGGGTGATCTATGTATATTGCTAAGATATTAACAAACTTTGTTGCAGATTCCTACCTTTTGTTATTCTGTGGAAAGTGAATCTGTAATTTTATATATTATAAATTATCAGCTGCTGCACTTGCGGGGCTCTAATGAGGAAAGTGGCATGGTCTGCATCCCTTTAGATATGATTTCCCTTTGTGAGTATCTCACCAAAAATGACGTTTTTGTTGCATGGGATGCCCAAAATCTGACTTGTATCTTAGTGCAGACTTCTAGGAAAAAAAATCAGCCAATCATACAAGCATGAAATTACATTTCTGGGGGGGCGTTCTGTACACCATCTGGGTACAGAATGCCTCCAGGTTGCCATATTGCATTTTACAGAACATTACAGCTCTGCTGATTGAATACGAATACAAGGTCATTTTTTTTAAACATCCAATTAAAACATGACTTGTGTAGCAATTGTATACGCTATAATAATAATTATTTTATTTGCTATTTTCTTTCCCACAAAAGTGGAGTTACCCTTTAAAGCTGTAGTAAAGTCTTTATTTTTCATGTAAAGTGTTACTAAACCCCGGAGCCTGCATTCACTATATCTGGTCTCCCACAGTACACAGAACATGGAAATGCAATTACCGTATTGTTTAAAAATGAACTGCTAAATACCCTTTCTCATCAGCAGTCTTGTGACTTCTATAAGGCTGCATTCACACCTGAGCGTTTTGTTTTCAAGCTGAAATTTGCGCGATTTTACCACAGTTTTTACCACGTTTCTTGCCACAATTTTGTACAGGTCAAAAGGTCACCAATGTAAAAAAGCAGAAAAACACCTGTAATCTGTCTAAAAAGAAGCTCATGTACTTTTTGGAGCGTCACGGCGTCAAAACGCTCAGATGTGAACAGGTGCCACTGAAATCAATAGGATTTTCCTTGTTGGGCGTTTTTTTCTGGTGATTTACGAGCTGAAAACGCTCTGGTGTGAATGCAGCCTTAAGCCCCCATACACACTATCAGATTTTCTGCTGATTTTTGTCCAGATTTACCAAAACCATGTAGTGCAAGGGCCTGCCTGATTGCATACAAATTGAAACTCCTAAAGTTTGACCTCATATTATATGGTTTTGGTAAATCTGAAGGAAAAAAAATCAGCAGAAAATCTGATAGTGTGTATGGGACTTAAGTGTCTGGTTAAAGCTTGTAAGAGGAGTTTTCATTCTACTCCGACTGTCCTATGAGGCAGCATGACGCCTGACCCTCTTGTCTGGACAGTCCGGATTGGTCCTGTACTGGTCACATGCACCCTCCCAAGAAAAAAAAATAACTCTCTAGCAGCAATCTGAGCATGCGCAGAGTGCCTCCAAAAGCTCTGTCTTATTACGAGATGGATTGGGGATAGCGGAAGAAGGGGAGGATCAGTGAAGACAGGATCAAACAGCCTTTTTATGCAATGCAGTGGATTAACCCCTTAGGTTCCACACTGAGTATAACAAGCATGTTTTACTGCATATACAGACTGATTTTACTGTTGTCAGTTTAGTACCACTTTAAGCTTTAGGGCTTATTTACAAGGGAGGCGGTGGGGGGGGTAGAAGCAGGATGTTGAACCGTGGTTTTACTGCCCCCCCCCCCGATTGCCCACTATTATATAAGAACTAAAAAGCTGCAGTACCCAAAGTACTTATTGAACTCTACAGGAGTCACATAAAAAACAATGTACCGCGCGATAAATTATTAGCAAAATGTCAAAAAAATTAATAAGCGAAGATGCTAAAAAGTAATCGGCAGTAGAGAATTAAAAAAAAAAACACGATGTGACAATTCAAGCAATAAAAAAATATTTTATATAAAAAGTGCCGAGTAATCTACTGTGGTAAAAACTGCACATCTGTGCAAAACATGTGTCTCTTCAAAGTGAAAGGAAGCGTAAAAAGCATAAAGTCTATTAAATTAATCTTTCGTTGTGATCTGTGTTGAATCTATCAAGAATAAAAAAATAAAAAACGCACAGAAAAAGAAATGTTGTAAATCAAAACTATGTCCTCCCACCACCATAAATCTCAGCGGACAAACTCTCCCCTACTATAATGATTATTAAAAAGGCAAAACTGGCCGGGTCTTTTTACCAGATGGGACAGACTACATTCCTATTTTCATGTTTTTTTTTTTTTTTTTAATTTTCCCCTAGTGTCACATCTTCAACTAGGGTGACAACACTAATTAACTATACTGTATCTATGGAGGAGCAGCGTTTCCACCCTTGGCTGCTCTCCTGATTTGAACTTCAAAACACCCCTCCCCCCCCCCCCCCCACCCCATCCTCAATACACGAGGAGGAGGGGGGTTTGTAGTTCACAGAATATACAGTGCATCCGGAAAGTATTCACAGCGCTTCACTTTTTCCACATTTTGTTGTGTTGCAGCCTTATTCCAAAATGGATTAAATTCATTATTTTCCTCAAAATTCTACAAATACCCCATAATGACAACATGATAGAAGTTTGTTTGAAATCTTTGCAATTTAAAAAAATAGAATAAAAAACTAAAAAAAATCCCATGTACATAAGTATTCACAGCCTTTGCTCAATACTTTGTAGAAGCACCTTTGGCACCAATTACAGTCTCCAGTCTTTTTGAGTACGATGCTACAAGCTTGGCACACCTATTTTGGGCAGCTTCTCCCATTCTTTTCTGGTTCAATCATTTTTTATTGCAGATATAGCATTGAAACATCCAATAATGTTGGAGGCACTTAGGCTGCCCACGCAGGGGCTAGAAGTGGCATGTAAAAAACATGGAACATACAACATAAACAGAGGAGGGAAGCCTCCTAATTGAACGATCACAGAAAACCTGAATGCAACATTCGTATTGTTGGGGTAAACCCCATAAGCCTCGTACAGATTTTCTGCAGAAAAAACCTCAGACTTTTGTCCGAAGGCGTGTGCCTGGATTTTGTCTTGCATACAAACGGCAAGGAATTGTCGGCCAACAAACACGAACATAGTGACGTACTGCATGGTTTTTCAGCTCTTTAGCGCCACCCTTTGGGCTCCTTCTGCCAATTTTGCATTAGTTGACGTTTGGCGAGTGTCGATTCACGCTTTTCATTTTGCCCTTTTCATTTTTCGCTTTTCAGTTTGTTTTTGAACGGCTGTTCGTTGACCAGCCATATTGCGGAATCGGAGGAGATAACGTGCTATTTATTATTGGCCTTGGAGTTATTGCTTTGACCCAAGTCCAGTCCAGGAACAGGAGGATTTCTTGGACCAAAAATTGGTTGCTTTATTAATCGTGACCAATTATGTCATATGCCTTTGCTGCGGGAGCTCCAGGAGAATAATCCGGATGATTTTCGGAATTATCTCCGGATGACGGACCCCTGCTTTCACCAACTCTTGGCATTGTTGCCCCCCTATATTAAGAAGCAGGACACATGCATGGGGCTTTTATTTTATTTTTTGGTTGAATAATAATGATTTGATTTGGTATATTTTCTATATTTTTGGATGCATAGAATGCACTTTTTGGTTAAGTTCTATTGGCAGATAACATGTCTAATTTTATTTGTTTTCTTTTTTTAATGCACAATAAAAAAATTGTGGAGAATAATACTTGGCTATGTGTTTTACTTCAAATTATATTTTGGGAGTAGGCAGTTACATTTAAAAAAAATACAATGTAAAATTGACAAGGGACTCCAACATAGTTGTATTTTTTATCTTAAAAACTACGGGATAATGGTGTTGTGGTAACTTGCCCAAAAAAATTAAAAACATTTTAAAAAAGCATAATATTATTCTTGATATCACTAGAAAAAAAAAAAGCCTTTGAAAATTTGTTTGCAATAATTCCATCAGTATCACCAGCAAAGCAGCTTCATTATTATCCCATTAAAGAAGAGAATTGTGCACTGCATTTGGAGATTTCATAATTTGCCGCGTCAGGAATGTTAATTCTCCATTACGAACGCTAGTTTACAAGACCGACCGCTTCTGGCTCGTCCTTGCTTCCGAGCATGCTTGTTTGTACTTTTGTCCGACAGACTTGTGTACACACGCTCGGAAAATCCGAAAACAGACATTTGTCCGCGTAAAATTTTAAAACCTGCCATCCAACATTTGTCCGCGGAAAAGCAGACAACAATTGTACGATGGAGCGTACAAACAGGTCGGATTTTCCGCCAACAGCCTGTTATCACACATTTCCCGTCGGAAAATCCGATCGTGTGTACGAGGCTATAGAGTGTAAGAGTAACCAGAACAAATATCTAGTAACTCAGACTTGAATTAGTCCTGGGCGTCCATCAATAACTAGGGAGGGCTAAAAGCTCCGGAAAGAGAGAGAAGAAGAACGGTAAGAAAAGTAAACAGAAGAAGGTAGAGATGGAGGAGAAGGGGACCCGTGATCAGCTAGGACAGGGGTCTTCAAACTATGGCCCTCCAGTTGTTCAGGAACTACAATTCCCATTATGCCTAGTCATGTCTGTGAATGTCCGAGCTTTACAATGCCTCATGGGACGTGTAATTCTGCAACAGCTGGAGGGCCGTAGTTTGAGGATCCCTGATCTAGGATACCAGTCAGCACTGACCCACACTAGTCAGAGGGAGTTCAGGGAAGCTTGGAGAGGCAACCCCATTTTACGGTGTGGATTAGCACCTTCAGCCTGGTTTTTGCAAAGGCAGGCATGCTGATTGCACACCTGTGGGCTGGGTTCATAAACTTTCCTGGGATAGAGCTCAGGGCTCCCACCCAAGGAGACAGGAAGTCTCGCTGAGGGGTCAGGAGGACTCGGCCCTACAGATACGAGTCTGTGTATGAGTGTCAGGAGGACACTCATGTTCTTGAGGAGAGAGACTGCAGGTGGCAGTTTGAACCCTGGTTAAGCTAGGAGAGAGCTTGACCCAAGCATACAGATCTGAGGAATAGACCTAAGGCCTAGGTGTGAAACCTGAAGCAGCGGTGCTACTAGTAAGTAAGCCAGGAGGCTGAATAACCTTGATGCAATTAATAGTGGAATCCCCTGTGAGGGAAATTTCTGTTTGATTTGAACTTTTTGCTTCCTTTAAATAAAAGTGGGCTGCCATGCCCTTGAAAATACAGTCTGGACTGACGCGTTTTTTTAAATCGCATACACCACTTGAGCTGAATCACCCCAATATCTTACAGAAGGTATACGTCAACCATGGCTCTCAGACTTTAACTGGTTCCCGATCGGCTCACACACATTTACTGGGGCACAAGTTCCCTTTAAGAGCCGTCAGAGGGCAGGCGCCCGCTGCGTGGCGGGGAACCCGATGCACGTGGCCGGCGATCGCGGCTTGCCACGCGCGATCGTGTGCACGAGATCCAGGCACGGGGATTTGTGTGTGTAAAACACACAAATCCCTGTGCTGTCAGGGGGGGGGGGAGACATATCGTTTGTTCCTACTAAGTAGGAACAACGATATGTCTCCTTCCCTAAACAGTCCTATCCCCATACAGTTAGAACACACTGAGGGAACACACATTTAACCCCTTGATCGCCCCCTAGTGCTAACCCCTTCCCTGCCAGTGACATTCACACAGTAGTCAGTGCATATTTATAGCACTGATCGCTGTATAAATGTTAATGGTCCCAAAAATGTGTCAAAAGTGTCCGATCTGTCCGTCGCAATGTCGCCGTACCGCAGATCACCGCCATTACTAGTAAAAAAAAAATAATAAATAATAAAAATGCCATAAATCTTTCCGATAGTTGGAGACGCTATAACTTTTGCATAAACCATTCAATATATGTTTACTGCAATTTTTTTTACCAAAAATATGTAGAAGAATATATATAAACTGATGAAGAAATTTGTTTTTGAAAAACATTTTTTTGGGGATATTTATTATAGAGAAAAGTTAAAAATATTTTTTTTTTTCAAAATTGTTGCAATTTTTGTTTATAGCGCAAAACATAAAAACCGCAGAGGTGATCAAATACCACCAAAAGAAAGCTCTATTTGTGAGAAAAAAACTACGCAAATTTTGTTTGGGTACAGCATTGCATGATCACGCAATTGTCAGTTAAAGTGACGCAGTGCCAAAAGTGCTCTGGTCAGGAAGGGAGTAAAATCTTCCGGGGCTGAAGTGGTTAGGGAACTTAACATGTGTGTCTTTAAGAATACTAGACATTTGTTCATTGACTATCATGGTCATAAAATGGTTTTTCACTTCCTGAAAAGGGGCCACCATGGGTTCCTTCCATGCCTTAGCGATCGTTCAAGCTAGGACCTCTCAAGCTCCATCAGGTTGGATTCGAGCGTCGGTGCACAGCCATTTTCAGATTTCTCCAGAGATGTTCAATCGGGTTCAAGTCTGGACTCTGGCTGAGCCACTCAAGGACATTCACAGAGTTGTCCCATAGCCACTCCTTTGTTATCTTGGCTGTGTGTTTAGGGTTGTTGTCCTGTTAGAAGATTAACCTTTTCCCCAACCTGAGGTCCAGAGCGCTCTGGAGCAGATTTTCATTAAGCATGTCTCTGTACATTGCTGCATTCATCTTTTTCTCGATCCTGACTAGTCTCTCAGTTCCTGCCACTGAAAAACATCCCCACAGTATGATGCTGCCACCACCATGTCTCACTGTAGGGATATTATTGGCAAGATGATGAGCGGTGCCTGGTTTCCTCTAGACATGGCTCTTGTCATTCAGGCCAAAGAGTTCAATCTTTATTTGATCAGACCAGAGAATTTTTTTCACATGGTCTGAGAGACCTTCGGGTGCCTTTTGGCAAACTCCAGGTGGGCTGTCATGTGCCTTTTACTGAGGAGTGGCTTCCGTCTGGCCACTCTACCATACAGGCCTGATTAGTGGAGTGCTACAGAGATGGTGGTTGTTCTGGACGATTCTCCTCTCTCCTTAGGGAAATGCTGAGTGACCATCAGGTTCTTGGTCACCTCCCTGACTAAGGCCCTTCTACCCTGATTGCGCAGTTTGGCCAGGCGGCCCGCTCTTGGAAGTCCTGGTGGTTCCAAACTTCTTTCATTTACAGATGATGTATGCCACTGTGCTCATTGCGACCTTCAATGCTGCAGAACTTTTTCAGTACCCTTCCCCAGATCTGTGCTTCAATACAATCCTGTCTCGGAAGACTACAGACAATTCCTTGGACTTCATGGCTTGTTTTGTGCTCTGACATGCACTGTTAACTGTGGGACCTTATTTAGACAGGTGTGTGCCTTTCCAAATCATGTCCAATCAACTGAATTTACCACAGGTGGACTCCAATCAAGTTGTAGAAACATCTCAAGGATGATCAGTGGAAACAGGATGCTCCCGTGCACAAATTTTAAGTGTAATGGCAAAGGCTGTGAATAATTATATACATGTGATTTTTTTCATTTTCTATTTTTAATAAATTTGCAAAGATCTCAAACTTCTTTCACGTTGTCCTTATAGGGTATTGTTTGTAGAATTTTGAGGAAAATAATAAATTCAACCATTTTGGAATAAGGCTGCAACATAACAAAATGTGGAAAAAGTGAAGCGCTGTGAATACTTTTTGGATGCACTGTAATTGAGAAAACAGATATATCTGATGCAAGGGTCACTTTAACAATATGACTGCGACCTGTTCAGCTCATAACAAAACTGTTGCTTTGATTTATTCAGGCTGACCTCTCTCCAAGTCATACAGACACATCTGTGCTTCAGTCATTCGTTTCTGTCACAAGAATCTCTGGTTTGGAGGAATTGCACAAGGTGCATGTCACAAAGCACTCGTCGATGAATGGAAAGAGGAAGTTTCCAGTGTGAGAAAAGCTTCTGAACAATAATTAGCTCTGCATATGGCGATTATTCAACACTAAGGCCTGGTTGACACTATTGCAGCTCTGTGACCCACGTTTGAGCGGGCACGGCAGTCCATTCATTTGAATGGGCTGCTGTGCCTAGGTATCCTGCAGGAAAAAAGGTTCATGCACCATTTTGAAAAGCAGCGGCAGGGAAATTGCATGGTGCTTATACACCACGCAATTTTCCCAGTGGTTCCCGCACCTACAAACGCATTGCTTTTTTAAATGTGTGGGGAGGCCATTAAGAATGAAAGGCAGCCCTGCACGTTATTAAAGAGCAATGCGTTTTGGCTGCAGGTGGTCACTGCTGCTCAAATCTCAGAGGCAACTCCTTTCATGTGAAACAAGAGTAAATATTGGAGTTTTAACTATATCTTCAATGGTATAATACAAGACCACAGACACAAAGAAAAATACAACTTTATAACAAATTTATCACATATAAGTTAACCTTGAAAACACCAACATTGGTGGACAATACCAAAGCATATAGTTGTCCACTTAAAAAAAAAACAAAAAAAACAAAAAAACACTTTTTTTTTCTAAATATAATTCCAGCTGTCGTCCTGTTTATATGTGAAATTCAAGGTCCTGATAAAGTGTGGGCGATCCCATGAAACATGTTGACCTGTAAGCAGTGCTCTCGTTTGACCTAGACATAGCAGGTCCTCTGTTAAAATTCACCTGACATTGTTTGTACAGCTGGTGGACAACTATATGCTTTTGTATTGTTCACAAATGTTAGGGTTCTAAAGGGTTTTTAACTTGTATGTCATACATATGTTATAATAAAGTTGTATTTTCCTTTTATACTGTTTGTGGTCATGTACTGTACCATTGGAGATATGGTCTGCTACTTCCCTCCACTCCACCCCCTTCCACCCTCCATATGTAATGCACTGTTTTTTGGGTTTTTTTTTTTACCTTTATTTCTTAAATTAAAAATGTCAGGCCCCGCTTCCCCTATGCATGTTAGTCGCCTTAGGAGAATGACGTGCACACTGCCCGCTGTGCCCCCTGGGATATGCACATCACATATCCCAGGAGGCAAAGTCTTCCATTCAGAAAAGGAGGTGGTGGCGGGCCTATCGGCACGTCATCCGAGGGGCCCACGCGTGAACCAGGAAGAGCCGGCAGGCCTCTCGATGACGTCAGAAAGATCATGGTGGCGCGGGACAGAGTTGTGGCAGGGCGTGATAAGATCTCAGCATGACATCACTGGATCCGCTGGATGGGTAAGTACCTGAAATCTGCAGATACCACCTTAAGACAAAGGGGGGAGGGGGTGAAATAAAAAAAAATAAATAAAAAAAAACAGGGGTGGCGGGTGCAGATTCTTTTTAAAGTCCCAATATTTGCCCTTGTTTCTGTTGGAATAGGGATGGTATCTCCAATTGTGTGATGTTGTTATACATACCCCACCCCACACATGATTGATTTATGCAATTTTATGTGAAGGGATAGCATAAAGCCCATGTACCATTTATCTTTTTGTGAACTGAACATTTTAAGGAAAAAAATAATCCAGAGATAAAAAAATATTCAATGGAGATAAAACAACTCTGTTATCATAGAAAATTGAGCCTAATGCTCTCTGCGAGTAAGGTATTGTCAGGACGCTATCTGGAATAGAGGTGCGTCAATACCCTGCATGAGCACGTGCATTACCAAACATGCGTTGTGCAGATGTCTTGCAGATGTTGTTTTATCTCCATTGAATATTTCCAATTCGAGAACTGTCAAACGCCCTATTTAAGGGAAGGAGTAGTGACAGGTAATCGCTGGATGATCTTCAACTAGACTGTGATCCTTGTTCCTATATATCCTGATGCTGCGTTTCTTCTGACTACCTGTTACCAACTGGGCTTGCCCTGGCCTTGCCTTTGCCCGACTCGTGGTTGTGACCTTGGCCCATTGAAGACCCATGTTTCCACTCATCTACTGTGTATGACCCTAGCTTTGCTCCTGACTTTCACATTCTATTGCTCACCTGTGTATGGCCTCGGCTTGGCTCTTGACCTCGGCAAGGCTGCCTTCCAGACCTTCCCTACTGGTCCTTTCCTGCATCATTCTACTGTAGGTGTTAACAGTCTGCTAGCTGCTGTGCCTCTCCGTGACTATTCTGAGACTCCTGTCTGCCGGCTACAGAGACCAAACCTGCTGGCCTCCAGGAGCAGTCACCGGTAACCTGCACCTTTTCCACCCATGCCACTTTTTGCCTTGCACACCCTGTCATCATATCCAGAGGTGCTCGGACCAGAGCCACAATGGAAGCCCTCTCGTCATGTGGGCCTCTAACCAGGTACATGACATGCATTGATGAATGGGATGTAACCTTCAGCACATTCTGCTAAAGTACTTTCCTCTTATTTTAAAACGAAACCGGTAATTTATTACGGGTATTTATATAGTACTGATAATTTGTGCAATGAGCGCTTTACATATTGTATATTCACATCAGTCTCTGCCCTCAAATAGCTTATGGCGGCCACATGCACTTTGATTTTATTTTAAAAATGGTATGCAATTCAATTAAAATGATCAAAACATGCTAAAAATAAAATAGCCATCAGTTCTCTTCCAATCGATTTAGACTCCAGTTAGATTGGATTCAATCAAACTAGGTTGATTGGCCAAGGCATTAATCGCTTTGCATCAATCGGCAGCACTGTGATACTTTGTTCATGAATATGATTGTATCTAAATCGATCACGTTATGAGATTACATGGTGGAAGAGATTTAATTAATAACCCTGGGCAACAAAGATTTTTCTTCCTGAACACGTTTTGGTGTACCTTATGGATTTTTGGCTTCCAATCACTAAAATAACTTGTAATGTAAGCTATCGTGTCATTTTATAGAAATTTTCTGTTCTTGCGATTTGAAATACCCGTTGGTTATGCTACACACGTGAAGGAAAGATATAAAAATAAGGAACTATTGTTTAAGCACATCCAGTACACCAAGTACAACGGAAAGATCTGTCAAGATCTAAAAGCAGTGGCTTTGGTACTTGGAATGCAGCTCGGATATACCAAGTACTGCTGTTACATATGTCAATGGGGAAGCCAGGCAAGAGAGTCGCATTAAATTAAAAAGAAATGGCCACTGCGAAAGAAATTGGTTCTAGGAGGAAAAAACATTGCATATGAATCACTTGTTGACCTGACAACAGTGGCGGCTGGTGAAGTTTTAAGATGGGGGGGGGGGGGCCTGCCCAACCTTTTTGACCCCTCCCACTTTGCATAAGCCACACCCCTTATAGAATACACCAACTCCGTCCCCTGTAGTACATCATATACCAGGCTGTACATTATACACAGGGCTCTGTACATCATATACCAGGCTGTACATTATACACAGGGCTCTGTACATCATATACCAGGCTGTACATTATACACAGGGCTCTGTACATCATATACACAGGGCTCTGTACATCATATACCAGGCTGTACATTATACACAGGGCTCTGTACATCATATACCAGGCTGCATATTATACACAGGGCTCTGTACATCATATACCAGGCTGTACATTATACACAGAGCTCTGTACATCATATACCAGGCTGTACATTATACACAGAGCTCTGTACATCATATACCAGGCTGTACATTATACACAGAACTCTGTACATCATATACACAGGGCTCTGTACATCATATACCAGGCTGTACATTATACACAGGGTTCTGTACATCATATACCAGGCTGTACATTATACACAGGACTCTGTACATCATATACCAGGCTGTACATTATACACAGGACTCTGTACATCATATACCAGGTTGTACATTATACACAGGACTCTGTACATCATATACCAGGCTGTACATTATACACAGGACTCTGTACATCATATACCAGGCTGTACATTATACACTGGACTCTAATAACACACCAATCTGTCTCACAGCCCAGCCACACTCCTCGTTCACCAGAGAAAAAAAAAACAGGAAACACAAAAAAGGTGCTCAGGAAACAGCAATAGGCAGAGATCACCGCAGACAATGAAGTACAAGAAAGCCTAAAAAAATAAAACGAATACAGTCATCACATTTAGGGACTGGAATAATACAATGTCTTACATGTTTGCGTTTGAGTTCAATATCACTTGAATCCATAACTCAGAGCAGATCTACACAAGGTATTATCACATAAAGTGCATGTTCACAAATAACAAACCGATGGTGTTCTGATCTCTGTGGAACTACAAGTCTCAGGATGTCCTGTCCAGAGGCGTAACTACAACCTTCAGGGCCCCGGTGCAAGAAACCATGAAGGGCCCCCCGACACCATCCCGGGGCCCTTTCATATGTTCTGCAGGGGACCACCTCCTGCCATCTTGAGGCCCCCGCATGGTGGTGGAATGCCAGAGCCCAGTCGCAAGTGCAACCATTAAGACCCTGGTAGTTCTGCCACTGACCTTACTATTACCAGGAGGCATTTTGGAGGATGTAAGGGAGCACTCTAGAAGATATAGGGGGGCCCTCTGGAGGTACTAAAACAGTACCTCCAGATAGCCCCTTTATGCAGTAGTGGCAGTAGCAGTAGTGGTGGCGGGGGGATGGGATCAGTGGCGGTGGTGGGATCAGTGGGGGGATGGAATCGGGGACAGAGGGATGGTGGTGGGGGAGAGTGGGATCAGGGACAGAGGGATGGTGGGGATCAGGGACAGAGGGATGGTGGGGATGGGAAGTGGGATCAGGGACAGAAGGATGGTGGTGGGGGGAGTGGGATCAGGGACAGAGGAATAGTGGGTGGGATTGTTTTTACTAGTAATGGTGGCGAACGGTGATTTTTAGTGGGACTGCGACATTGCGGCAGACAAATCTGACACTAAATGACACTTTTTGGGGACCAGTGACACTAATACAGTGATCGGTGCTAAAAAAATGCACCGTCACCATACTAATGACACTGGCAGAGATGGGTTTAACATCAGGGGCGATCAAAAGGGTTAAATGTGTTCCCTGGGAGTGCTTGCTAACTGTGGGGGAGGTGCTTTGACTGGGGGAAGACAGAGATCTGTGTTCCTGCTTAGCAGAAAACACAAGATCTCTAGCTTCCCCTCTGACAATCTGCCTTATTTACATAGGCAGAACGCCATTCTGTCTGCCTTGGGAACGATCAGTGGGTCCCGGCGGAACCCGCTGTGTCTAATCACAGCGGGAGGAGGTCGCCAGCGACGCAGGCGTGCCCCAGACCCGGCAATCGAAATCCTGTACAGGTACGTGATTTCACACTGAAGGGCCGCCCGGCTGCAGTAAATTTACATGGGATGGTCCGGAAGCGGTTAAAACACTATCAACCCACCTACATTCCGAACTTATTAATGCAAATCTGGATAAACCAGAAATTGCCAGCTCCTATCTCTCCACAGTGACTCACCTGTTGATGATATCCTGCTCGTCAGTCCTGCCTACTTAAGCCGTCCTGTCCAGATGATCTCTGCCTTCACCTTGGTCACATCTCTAGAGACGATCTCCTGTGTTCCTGTTAAAGACTTGCTTGGCTGACATTCCTTCTGGCTCCAGATCCTGCTTGCTGTTCTACTATGCTCATCTCTGGCTCCCTGACGTTTTGGCTTGTCTGACTATCCGTTCCGATTCCTGAACTCTGGCTATGTTTTGACTACGTTTAATGTGTTTACCTTTTTTTATTATTATTAAACAAGTGTGATTTAACTGTACTTCTGTCTCAGTCTGATTCATGGTTTCTGACACCATCATAACAAGTATAAACACACTTACCGAACAAATCTCAGGCCTTGTAGAAAAAAAATGTTAAAACCGTTAGTCATGAATACTGCTGGTTTCCCGGAAGATACTACTGACTTTTTGAACAAGCTCAACAATATACGGCAATTACCACCAAATACACTTCTAGTCACTATGGATGTAGAGTCTCTGTATAGTAACATCCCTCACAAGGATGAGTTGGCTGCATGTAACAGATTCTTATTACCCTAATCAAACCACAAATACACTGCTGAGGATGTTACACAGCTCATTGAATTCATTCTTATACAAGTACTTTGCCTTCAATAATGACACCTATCTTGTATGGGTACTGCTATGGGAAGTAAAACGGCAACCCTAACTTACTTATGGCTGACCTGGAGGACAAATTCCTGAACAGCATACAACAAAAAAGTGCAGCGCTAAGTACATATGCAAATGAGTACACAATAAAAGTGACAGTGCACAAATGCAATAAGGCCAATGGCTGGAACCTGTGGCATATATAAATATTGCAGGACATACAACTGTGCAAACAATATAAAGTGACAGTGCAAAAAATGTATTCAGGCCAATGGCTGGCACCTAATAGTGACATATAAACAATATGAATCACAATGTCCATCGGATTCTGTGGGCCCTCTGCCAGCGGCAAAGTGCCAAACACGCAAAACCACTGGAGAAATGTGAATTTCCTAGGCACCAGCATACAGGAGTGCACTGCAGCCCGAATCCAACATCCAAGGGGGTTATGCTCCCATCATCAGAAAAAGGGTCATAAAAGGAAAAAAAAGATTGCCACATAGCGTAAAATCCTTAGCTAAAAATGTTTATGGAATAAAGTAATGCACTTACATCAATGTAGACAAATACAGGCGCTGTATAATGTGATCACAGGAAAGGAGTGAAAATGCATTATCGTGGAGCAAGCACAGTACGTCCCGACGCATTTCGTCCACTAAGCTGTCATCTGTGGTATGTCGTCCAGAGACTCATAACAGGATGAAACGCTGAAAGAAATATTCCAACAAACCCCCAAATACTAGCATTCAAGACAACCACCCAACCTCAGACATAAACTAATGAGCAGGAAACTTCATTCTGATTATGAAATCACAAATAATGGAAGCCAACCCTGCAATAAAAAAAAAACACTGCAAACACACACGAAAGGGGCCTTCAGTATCACAGGATCATTCAACTGCACCTCCAGTAATGTGGTCTACCGAATCCAATGCAAAAGATGTAGAAAGGATCTTATGTTGGTGAAACAGGACAGAAGTTGGAAGCAAGGATGAATTTGGAGACACACCATCAAGGAACATAAGGAAGAGGAGTTCTGCACACCTGTTGGACATCATTTCTCACAACCGGACCACACTATGGAAGACCTCAATGGGGGTTACTTACAAAAAGTAAATCCACTTTGCACTGAAAGTGCTCTTGGAAGTGCAGTTGCTGTCGCTGTAAATCTGAGGGGTAGATCTGAAATGAGGGGAAGCTCTGCTGATTTTATCATCCAATCATGTGCAAGCTAAAATGCTGTTTTTTATTTTCCTTGCATGTCCCCCTCGGATCTACAACGACTGCACTTCCAAGTGCACTTGCAGCGCAAAGTGGATTTGCATTTAGTAAATAAACCCCAATGTCTTAGTTCTTAAAGGCAATTTAAAAACTTTTCAGGAAAGGAAAACTTTTGAACGAAGAATGATACTTCTATTTGACACAAAAAAATAACGGCCTGAATTTAGATATGGGTTTTCTCACTCATTATCCAACAGTTTTATGACCCCTCTGTGACACGCCCCCCCCCCCCCCCCCCCCCCCATGGTCAATAGCTCTCCTTCTGTCTTATCTCACCAGGTATTCTTGTATATTACCATTGCCCTGTACATTTGTGTGTGCTTGTCTGCTAAAATTTTGTGACTTGAAGCCTTCCTAGGAGGCAGCTGAGAGGCACTGGTGATGCAGCCTTCCCAGGAGACAGCTGAGAGGCACTGTTATAGTAGCCTTCCCAGGAGGCAGCTGAGAGGCACTGGTGATGTAGCCTTCCCAGGAGGCAGCTGAGAGGCACTGGTGATGTAGCCTTCCCAGGAGGCAGCTGAGAGGCACTGGTGATGTAGCCTTCCCAGGAGGCAGCTGAGAGGCACTGGTGATGTAGCCTTCCCAGGAGGCAGCTGAGAGGCACTGGTGATGTAGCCTTCCCAGGAGACAGCTGAGAGGCACTGGTGATGTAGCCTTCCCAGGAGGCAGCTGAGAGGCACTGGTGATGTAGCCTTTGTAGGAATGCTTGAGTCCAAAAATAGAAGTAATTTAGCACTTCTGGAAGTGGATAGCATTTATTGATGATCCATGTTGGCGGTGGCTTACAGGCATTCCAGAGGCATATAAATGCCTTTTTGTTTTTTCTGAAAAACGCTTGGCTCAAGATTGCGTTGTAGTCCCCAAAGCACTGAGGCCACAGCAATGTGAACTCATCTAAGCGGCCACCATGTTCCTTAGGAGGTGGGCAATCAGGGGGCCAGTAAAAACGTGGCTGAACCGCCCATTTTTACCACCTCTGTAAATAAGGCCTTAGGCTCCGTTCACATATGTGCGAATTGGATGCATTTTGAACTGCATCTGATTCGCATAACATGCGAATCAAACCGGCTTTCTATGGAGACGGTTCACATATATGCAGTGGCAGTGTGAATTTGTGGCAAATTTAAAAGAGTCCTGTGCATTTTCTGAGCACTGCGGTGCGATTCAGATGCAGAATTACAGGCTCATTGGTTTCTATGGGAAGACATCTGAATCACACATAAAAAAAAAAAGAAACTGTGAAAAAAAAACAGCGAAAGGGCCTGGTATGGATTGGGGAAGGGACCTCCACGCCGTTTTTTTCAAAAAATGTTATTGCCGGCAATGTTTTCTTTTACATTCAGCTGTAAGCAAGGAACCCCCACTGACAGCTGATGAGCCATCCGCTGTTAAGGACGCGAGGGCTGACATCCCAGCCCATTTGCATCTGAAGCGCATTCAAATTCACAGTTGAATTACTGAACAACTGCTTTGAAAATTTGCAGTGAAATCGCAGGGGAAATTTGCACCAGATATGTGTGAATTAGGGCCTTAAGGAGGAAAGGGCTGCACTCCAGGTGAGCCTGCTCTCTGTTTGTGAATTGCTATATATATATGTTCCATAGCCAGGAACACAGTTTAGGATTTGGGACCACACTTATCAGAGGAGCCTTGAATGTGGCTTCCACATGTGAAAGAATTAAATCAGAATAAACCAATGTAATATTATGTGTATTTACAGAATACATTTTTTTGGGGAGGGACAGGGAGTGTTATTGCACCATTATAACAATCTAGATGCAGGACTTTGACCCTTAAATCATTTGTATACCGTCCTTATTTACACTGTTAAACCGAGAATATAGGAGAGAAGAATGAATGACCTTCCTGACATCTTGATATTTTGACAAAGTTGTAATGCTGATCTGAACTGGTGTAACTTTTCCAGGAAATAAAGAAGAAAACTATTTGTGTTCCCCCTGACACCAGCTATTGGGGACTTTTTAGGCTATAATTTAATTGTTAAAGTAAGTTATTACCTCAATTCTTGAAATTTAAGACTCCAGCTAAAATAACATGATAAAAATGAACACACCATTTAAAAATTAAATCATCAGAATCAGGTTTTGCTGCAAAATTCAGCTTTAACCACTTCAGCCCCAGAAGTATTTACCCCTTTCCTGACCAGGAAAATGTTTTTCTTTTTTTAAGATTCATACTTACCCATGTGGATGCAGCATCGGTCCCCCGGCGCCTCTAACACTGAGAACCGAGCAAACACTGCTGATCGCCCAGTTCTCACAGCTTCCTGTGTAGAGAGCCGGTGACTGTCAGTCACCGGCTCTCTGCTCTGCCCCCTCCCGCCCTTACTGTAGAGCTGGGCTGTGGAGGGGGCAAGAATGGTAGGCTCAGGCTCTCAGCGTTTTGCTGAGAGCCTGAGCCGGGTGCCGGTCCAGGCATGTGGAAAGGTCCCGACTTCATTGTCGCAATCTTGCCTGAGCCTGGACCAGCTCTGTGACGTCAGCCAACAGTGGGCTTCAGAACCGAGCAAACACTGCCGATCGCTCGGTTCTCACAGCTTCCTGTGTAGAGAGCCGGTGACTGTCAGTCACCGGCTCTCTGCTCTGCCCCCTCCCGCCCTTACTGTAGAGCTGGGCTGTGGAGGGGGCAAGAATGGCCGGCTCAGGCTCTCAGCGTTTTGCTGAGAGCCTGAGCCGGGTGCCGGTCCAGGCATGTGGAAAGGTCCCGACTTCATTGTCGCAATCTTGCCTGAGCCTGGACCGGCTCTGTGACGTCAGCCAACAGCGGGCTTTAGCCCGCTGTCTGCTTAGAAGTGGTCACAGGAGTGCAGAACGAACTGCACTCCTGTGATCCACAGAAGAAGTACAACCAAACAAGCTTTGGCTGTACTTCTCTTTTAAGGTAAAAAAACCTTTTAAAAGTTGTTCCCTCCAAGCCCCCCCCCTTAAACACTTACCTTTGCCCAATTTTGATCCAGTGCTGTGCCCGTCTACAGCAGCTCTATCCTCTTCTCACAGGAGAGTCGCCAGCAGTTTGAGCCATTTGCTCCTTCTGTGGTAAGTCAAATCCTGTGGGGAGGGCCTGAGCATGAACGGCCCCATAGGAAGCGACTTGCTATGGGGGCACTTGGAAAAGAGGAGGAGGAGCCAAGATCACCAGCAAAGGGGCCCAGATGAGGAGTGTTGGGGCTGCTCTGTGCAAAAAGCACTGCACAGAGCAGGTAATATAACATGTTTGTTATTTTGCGGGAGCATAAAGAAGCTTTACACTAAATGTAAAGTCCAAATTCAGGAAACTTGAAAAGTTCTCATTCGCAGTGGGGCTGTGCCTGCGCTGCAAGGGTTACCTCCTCATTTAGGTCTAAGGGGCATAGAGATGTAGATTTGCATACCAAATCCTCCACTACTCTGTGCTGCTGGACCAATTCCTTCAGCATCTCCTCCCCATACTCCAGTGGTCCCAATGTAATCAAGATCAAAGCAGGGTGCCATAGCCTGCCCAGGACATGACATCAACAAGTTATAGTTCACCAATGGAGCGTGGAGGAGCACCTCCTGCCGGGAGAGCGGAGGTTTGGGCAAGTAAAAGTGGTTTTACTCTCCCTTGACTGAAACTTCAAGGAGGACTCTTCAAGTCTCCCGGTGTTGGTCTTTAAAGTGTATTTCTAGCCAAAACAGTTTTTTCTTTTTGGATAGGGTAGAGAAGAGTAGAACTCTTGTTAGTGGTTTTGTTCTTGCTGTCTGTGTCCCCTTGGGATGATTTCCCTAGACTATATGTCCCAGGGACACAACAAGATGCTAGAAAAATCTTCCCAAAAGTTAGGAGAAATTCCCTCTTTTAATAGCCATCACAGGAACATGCTCCACATTTACCCTCCCTTTATGTTCCCCTGACAACTATAATAATTTGGATTTCCTATCACTGTTCCAAATCACAGAGGGTTTTAAACCTTCCACACTCTATCCAAAAAACAAGAAAAGATTTTACTTGTTGCTTTTCTATTTTTTATTACTATTATTTTTTTTTCTTTTTTGTTCTGTGAAGCTCCTCATCTACAGTGCTTTGAAAAAGTATTCATACCCCTTGACATTTTTCAAATTTTGTCAAGTTACAACCAAAGATGTAAATGTATTTTATTGGGAATTTATGTGATAGACCAACACAAAGTGGCACATAATTGTAAAGTTAAAGGAAAATGATAAATGGTTTTCAAAATTTTTTACAAATAAATATCTGAAAAGTGTGGGGTACATTTGTATTCAGCCCCCCCAAGTCAATACTTTGTGGAACCACCTTTCGCTGCAATTACAGCTGCAAGTCTTTTTGAGGATGTCTCTATCAGCTTTGCACATCTAGAGAGAGACATTTTTAACCATTCTTCTTTGCAAAATAGCTCAAGCTCTGTCAGATTGGCTGGAGAGCATCCCTCGGTGGTTCTCCTAACATCAGATAACCCCCTAGGAGAAGCGCTCTCCTGGGGGGGGTTACCTTGCGGGCACGCTCCTGAGTCCAGCATTCGGTGTCCATAGACGCCGAATGCAGGACTCACCCCCCCCCTCCCCGGCGCTCGCATCATTGGAATTGATTGACAGCAGCAGTAGCCAATGGCTGCGCTGCTATTAATCGTTCCAATCAACAGCCGAGAACCCTGGTCAGAGAGAGAGAGCGCGTCCCCATGGGACAAGTTCGAGGGCTCAGGTAAGTAAAATGGGAGGTGGGGGGGGGGGGGGGGTCGGTCACTGACAGGTGTTTTTTCACCTTAATGCATAGGTGGCATTAAGGTGAAAAAACACGAACCTTTACAACCCCTTTAAGTCACCCTGGCCTAGCCAATCAAGAGGCTGAAGACTCCGAAACCTGAAAGAAGAACGGGTGAAGATGAAAGTGATAGCCATGTAGGGGTTGCAGACGTCACAGCACTGAAGGGGATCGCTTTGCTAGGCAAGTGTGCCGTAATGTGCAAATATGCATGCAAGGTAGTTATGTTATTCTGGCCCAGCCAATCAAGAGGGCAAAGTCTCCGAACAAGGAAGAAGACGTGGCGAAGACGAAAATGCGGGCCAAGGAAGGAATGGATAACAGCAAGAATGGCCTGTAATGTATTACATACAAGGAGCATTGGCTCTTAACACATAATTGCTAGGATGCAGGCAACTTGAGCTGCCCAGTGTCCTTCATTGCTAAGATGTAAGGCCCGTTCATACTTGAGTGATGCTACCATGTCAAGTTTCTACTGCGTTTTTGGAGCGGCACCCTTTATTTGAATGGGCCTCCCTCCTTTCCAAAAGCGCATTAAACAAGCTCATGTACCAAATTCTGGACACAAGCCAAGCGCGTTTTGTGTTGCGCTTTTATGCGCACAGAAAATCACGCAGTTGCTACTCGCTTAATGGCACCACAATTGCGTGTTTTAGCGCATTTTTCGCAAGTTTGCAGAAAGACGAGCAGGAAAACTCGTTTCTGCCCTACTTTCTGCTACGCCCAGTTGGGAACAGGACATAAGTGTATACAGCTTACAATGTTGGTCAGTGTAATGGAAATTTGTAAGTTCTGTATATAATTGTATTGTATTTTGTATGTATCGCACACTGCCCTCACTGTGCACATAGCACTAATAATGTTTTCAGTACATGTTTACATTCTTTCGAGTCCTGATTAGAATAAGCCTGCCTATGTAACGCCCCTTGTTACGATAAACGTACAATTGTAATATTAATGTGATACCTACGTAATCATGTGCATAAAAACCTTCAATTGCGTCATAATAAAGCAGAACAGTAATTTGGAAAGATGCTGAGCGTATCTTTTGTGTCTGTTCCCTACTGCAGTAGTTATTATTAATTTGGAACCACTAATCAATATGAGGATAGGAGTTGCCTATCATCAATTTAACCAAGTCAGCATGGCGAGCTTTGCCTTAGGAGGGGATTCCAGGTGACCCTGAGTATCCGAAACGAGGAGCCTGAGACGATTCGGGAATTTCTGATAATCAGCCGGCTGAGGTAAGCCTTTGCTTACATTTGAGAAATCAGACTTCCTTGATCGGTAAGGCATTTTCGGGACAAAGGGTACCTATTTTACTCCCCTTAATCGAACTGTATTGATTGGTGGTTATATGTTATGTTGTCCCTGTCTATTGTCCATCGGAGCGCTATAGATAAGAAAGGGAAGAATAGTGCTGTTCACAGGTATATGTAGCAAATCTGCTAGATAAAGTAGTTTAGAGGCAAGAGGGTATAGGCACAAGTAGAGAAGAGAGAAGACTGGCCAGTCATTATGGGCATTGAATTAAGTAAGGGAATGAAGGGTAAGAGACCCTCAAAAATGCCCAGCGCAAGAGGAGCGCTATAAATGAACTGAAGGTGCGGTTCCGCCTATACTGAGCCCCTATATTAAATGGTTAGAGTGGACAGGGATCCACAATGGGTAACTGGGTTACCAAGGTCCACAGGGACTAAGAATCATGCAGAGTAAACAGCTAGAGAAACAGTTATCTATGTGAGCAGGATGGATCAAGGGTGACATTAACACTAGACAGAAAGGGACATCTTCATGTTAAGTTGTGGGATGAATTTGGGGTCAGGCACTACCACTATTAGAATCAGAAACAGAGAAATTAGAGGTAAAACAGAATACTTTATATGTTGTCAGAGAGGGAAGATGGGATGAGCACTCTGGCTGCCCGTCTGATCATAGAAGCTAGATATAAAAGATATCTGAACAAAATAAGGAATGCAGAATTTAGGCAGGAAAATATTAAAGAGTTAAAAGAAAGTGAGAGAGATATTGGTGTATGTGTGCGCAAATGCTGGGACCTTTAGTTCTATTGCTTGTGTGTGTCATGTACGCAGATGTGACCCCCTCCTTTGTGCTCTCCTGAAAGAACGTGGTCAGTGATAAGCTGGAAGGACACCATGCCAATTCCAGTTTTTTTAGACAAAACATTTATAACAAAATGTGCCGGGTTAACGAATCTAATGGTAAACAATGTGATCACAATTATTTTGAATCTGTTTTCCAAACATGGTAAAATGAAGGTTACATTTAACCGTGTATTACACAAATTGAATATCCTTTGATAGTGGATTTAAAAAGGGAAATTAAGTAAA
Source organism: Aquarana catesbeiana (assembly GCF_042186555.1). Classification (NCBI taxonomy): domain Eukaryota; kingdom Metazoa; phylum Chordata; class Amphibia; order Anura; family Ranidae; genus Aquarana; species Aquarana catesbeiana. The sequence goes on along the minus strand of NC_133324.1, from coordinate 58,183,773 downwards.
ATTAAGTAATAATGAGTATTAATTTCTAATATGAGTTTAACAATTTTATTAATAATATAGAGAAAATTGAGTACTGTCCGTGATACTTTTTTTATTTGCACTAACATACAATTTTTCAGGACAAGCTTTCGGGGTATGTCCCCTTCTTCAAGGTCCAAGCAGTACTGGATCACAAATTTTTAAGCAGAATGTTAAAGAAAAAGAAGAAAAAAAAAAAAAAAGAAGAGAAAACCAAACACATACAAATCAATGGTAATAAAGATAGCTTGTCCTGAAAAATTGTATGTTAGTGCAAATAAAAAAAGTATCACGGACAGTACTCAATTTTCTCTGTCACAATTGCACTAATACGGCTACAACAAATCAAGTATTAATAATATAGATATATTGAAACTGGTTTAGACAACCTTTGGTTGGAAATGAAATCCAGGTTATTGGGGAAATTTGTAAAAATGGGATTAGTTTAGATTAAGATAACAATTTTGCAATTTTACATTTATTCAATAAGCCCTTATTGAGAGAAAAAAAAGATTAAAATGAGGTTGTTATTTTGAATAAAGCTGCCATAATATTTAACAAAGCCAAGATGGATGGAATACATAAGAAGTTCTTCTACAAAAATGAAATTTTAAGGTTTTTGATAATAACTTGATGTGCGGTCCATGATGTGAGAGTAATAATAAGTGGAATTTGGATGTGACAGACCCATCACATCAAGTCCACACACCCTGTTAGGATAGATGCCACCTGCAGCCAGTTGTTTTATAGTTTCTGATGCTTTCTGGTCCATCATACAGATTCTTGGTCCTTTTGTTTTATTTATTTTCATTTTTGAAATCCAAAGCAGAATGTGTGGATTGTGAAATGATGTGCCCCTTTTTCTTGTAAGTACAGTGGTATAAGCAGAAGAATATTTTGGATTTATGGGCATCTCTCCATGACCGCAGGGTATTGTTATCATTTGTTATAATATTGCCAGGAAAAAGTTGTCTTTTGAAACATGAAACTGGAGTTCTTACACAAATAGCATGATAGAAAACAAGCCATTGTAATATATTTATGGAAGCTGGACCCAGTAATAAATGGCTCACCCCAATATATCAGAGCTGCAGCTTTTATGCAAAGGTGCTATTAGACAAAGTTAAATATTGTTTTGGTCAAACATTTCATTTTTAATGGTCCGACATTCTGCACAGCAAATATACAGATAACTAAATGTTTGTCTAATGAAAGGTTTAAAATATGAGTTTGTTTATGTACAAATCTAACAATGAAAAACGCGTACATTTATTCAAAAGAAAGGAAAAGACACGTGTTAAATTGATGGTGTAGGAATCAGCTGCTGTGAGCCCAGTGCAGGACACACTCCCTGAAGACCCAGATATTACATTTTTTGTAGATTTGAGGATGCAGTTTATCACCCAGAAGGATACTCTGTATTCAAAGTCATTGGATCCTTTTTCCCCAGCTCAAGAAGCAGAGCTCCATGTTTTAGCAAAGCCTGTGAGCTACAAAAAGAGTGTATATTTATATAGATAGTCGGGATATAGAGAGCTTTTGGTTCCATTTGAAGGGCCAGAAGTTTGTTTTTACTTCGGCAGGTAAACCAATAAAGCATGCCAAGTTAATTTGATTGGCTGTTTTCAGCCTTCCAGGTTCTTGCTGAGGTAGCCATATTAACTTTAACACATGGAAGCAGACCAGGTGACTAAGGATGCTGCATTTACAGCCCCGGACACTTGATGGGTCTGTGCAACTCACAGATTCCACCCTAGTTCTGGCCCAGTATAGCTGGGATTAATAATTCAACTTTAAGGACCCCAGAATGAGAAGAACAAGTGGTCCACAGGGGGCAACTTCTTATGAAATAGGACTTTGGAAAAGGTGATCATTTATGTCTGCCAGCCACTCTTTTCCCTCCAGCTTGACACATGGACCGTGTCATCAGTCACAAGAAGTTATGGCTGCCTTAGTAAATGAGCATGAGATATAGCCAGGGTTCTCCACATTTGTTTTACTAACATACCACTTCTTGTTTTACCTGTTACCAAAGGTGTTACCAAAAGCTGAACATCCCTTCCAGAGATTACAAAAAAGATATATCCAGATGCCCAAGTTAGGATCTTACGAGTATGCATCTTGTCTGTATGGACATGTTTTCTGGATGTCCAGTGGCAAATGCTACTGCAAAGGCCACAGTAAAAAGTGTTATCAGAAGTAGTTTGAAAGTACAGAGAGTAACAGAGGAAATCTTTTTTAGACGAGAGTCCTTACTAGAAGTTTTGAGGTTTTATTTTTACACCCCTTACTGTCTACAATGTAGCGGACAAAGTAGAGTAAGAAACTAGAAAACTTTTGCCTGAATGTTTTCTTATATTTTATGAAGGCCCTAAGGGGGATCTTGGACTCTCTCCCTATGGGATTTTGTTTGGGAGTGTGTTACTTGCTTATATTTTGTCTCAGCAGCTGAAGTCCTTCATTCGGATCTCACAGAGAATGTTGCTGATCTTTTAAGGTTTTTTGGCAAACTCATTTATGTGTTTTCTCCCCAATTCCAGATCCTAAAAGTTTGGAAGGATCTAAAACTAAAGCCAGGTGACTTGTGGATTGTTAAGAGACATTTATATATAAGGAAAAGTTTGGAGACTCAATACAGCATCTATTTCATGTACAGTTTTTGCAAAACGTGAAGAAAAAGTCACCTGGATCTACACCAGACACTTCAAAAATGACTAAATTAAAGAAATCTCTGTGTTTGATTTGTTTCCCTCTTGTCATCACAGTCTAGGGTAATTTTTGATTAAATTACTTTAATTGTAAGGGATATATATATATATATATATATATATTTGAAAAGTAGTTCAGCCATGTTGAAGTCATATTTTTTTCTTTTGTACGTCTTCCATTTTATGTAGAATTGTCTGTGTTTACATATGCTGATAAGTCAGCATGCTCACAATTCAGCTAGAAGGCCATTCTGGCCACAGGAGTGTACAGCCAGTACTCTGTAAATATGTCTTATCAATCATTTGTTTTTCACAATGAAAAGTCATTTTGTAATGAAAAAGTTGCTCAGCTATTATTTTCTCCACAATGGAGTTTTTTGCCTCTTTGGCCGGGACTACCTCCACCTAAGCGTGTGGAGGTTCCAGGTTAAAGGTTATAGCAGGTATGGTTGGTGATCAAAATATTGATCAAAAGAGGGGAGACTGTAATTGAAATTTGTAAGTTCTGTATATAATTGTATTGTATTTTGTATGTATCGCACACTGCCCTCACTGTGCACACAGCACTAATAATGTTTTCAGTAAATGTTTACATTCTTTCGAGTCCTGATTAGAATAAGCCTGCCTATGTAACGCCCCTTGTTACGATAAATGTACAATTGTAATATTAATGTGATACCTACGTAATCATGTGCATAAAAACCTTCAATTGCATCATAATAAAGCAGAACAGTAATTTGGAAAGATGCTGAGCGTATCTTTTGTGTCTGTTCCCTACTGCAGTAGTTATTATTAATTTGGAACCACTAATCAATATGAGGATAGGAGTTGCCTATCATCAATTTAACCAAGTCAGTCAGCAACCTGTAGATCGTGATCTACCAGTAGGTTGCGGCCAGGTGACTGGTAGATCGCGGTCTGTGGCTTGCAGACCCGTCATTACAGAGCATCAGAGTGCAATGCAGAAGGACTACATGTAAAGTTGGAGCTGTGGTAGAGAGCAAGAGCTCCATAAGCCAATGCCTCCTCTGTAGTGCCGGCTTCTGTCCCATGCCGAGTGAAAACTGCACGCTGCCTCCTTTCCCGGCTAGCAGTCTCCAGAGTGGTTCCAGTAGCAGGAAAGAAGAGATCTTAAGGTCAGTGTGAAGCAATACACGGGACATAATAGTATAGGGCTGCTTTCACACTGATGTGCTGCAGTTTACCTACACGGCGGTGTAGTGCAGTGTACCTGCAGATTTGCTGCACTTAGCCGTAGACTTTTATTAAAGCGCCTTGAAAAAGTATTCACACCCCTTGACATTTTCCACATTTTGTCATGTTACAACCAAAAACGTAATTGTGAAGTGGAAGGAAAATGATAAATGGTTTTCAAATTTTTTTACAAACAAATATCTGTAAAAAGTGTGGCGTGCATTTGTATTTAGCCCCCTTCACTCTGATACCCCTAAATAAAATCTAGTGGAACCAATTGCCTTCAGAAGTCACCTAATTGGTAAATAGAGTCCACCTGTGTGTAATTTAATCTCAGTATAAATACAGCTGTTCTTTGAAGCCCTCAGAGGTTTGTTAGAGAACCTTAGTGAACAAACAGCATCATGAAGGCCAAGGAACACACCAGACAGGTCAGGGATAAAGTTGTGGAGGGCAGGGTTTGGTTAGAAAAAAAAATATCCCAAGCTTTGAACATCTAACGAAGCTCTGTTCAATCCATCATCCTAAAATGGAAAGAGTATGACACAACTGCAAACCTACCAAGACATGGCCGTCCACCTAAACTGTCAGGCCAGGCAAGAAGAGCATTAATCAGAGAAGCAGCCAAGAGGCCCATGGGAACTCTGGAGGAGCTGCAGAGATCCACAGTTCAGGTGGGAGAATCTGTCCACGGGACAACTATTAGTCGTGCACTCCACACTGGCCTTTATGGAAGAGTGGCAAGAGGAAAGACATTGTTGAAAGAAAGCCATAAAAAGTCCCGTTTGCAGTTTGTGAGAAGCCATGTGGAGGACACAGCAAACATGTGGAAGGAGGTGCTCTGGTCAGATGAGACCAAAAGTGAACTTTTTGGCCTAAAAGCAAAATGCTATGTGTGGTAGAAAACTAACACTGCACATCACCCTGAACACGCCATCCCCACTGTGAAACATGGTGGTGGCAGTATCATGTTGTGGGGATGATTTTCTTCAGCAGGGACAGGGAAGCTGGTCAGAGTTGATGGGAAGATGCATGGAGCCAAATACAGGGCAATCTTAGAAGAAAACCTGTAAAAAACTTGAGACTGGGGCAGAGGTTCACCTTCCAGCAGGACACTGACCGTAAATATACAGCCAGAGCTACGATGGAATGATTTAGATCAAAGCATAGTCATGTGTTAGAAAGGCCAAGTCAAAGTCCAGACCTAAATCCAATTGAGAATCTGTGGCAAGACTAGAAAATTACTTTTCACAGACACTCTCCATCCAATCTGACAGAACTTGAGCTATTTTGCAAAGAAGAATGGGCAAAAATGTCACTTTCTAGATGTGCAAAGCTGGTAGAGACATCCCCAAAAAGACTTACAGCTGTAATTGCAACAAAAGGTGGTTATATAAAGTATTGACCCAGGGGGGCTGAATACAATTGCAGGCCACACTCTTCAGATATTTTTAAAAAATTTGAAAAACCATTTATTATTTTCTTTCCACTTCACAATTATGTGCCACTTTGTCTTGGTCTATCACATAAAATCCCAATAAAATACATTTACATTTTTGGTCGTAACATGAAAAAATGTAGAAAATTTCAGGGGGTATGAATACTTTTTCAATCTGTATATCCTGTAGTTTTACCACCCCCCAACTTTACATGTGAACAAGCCCTAAGGGTGCCACTGCCGAATGCAACTAAGGGTTCATTCACGAGTGCAGCATGCACTGCTGCTTCTCTGAAAAGAGATCCTAGTGTGTCCTGACAGGTAGTGAGGAGGTGAAATGTTGCCACCTCACCACCTTATTTGAACCCATGATTGCCATGCAATGCATGCGATTGCAACATGGTAGTACGGCAATTCGAGGTTTAAATCAGGTGTGAGGAGATAACACATGGCGTCACTGTGCCGGGTGATCTTTGACTTCTCCCATGTTGTTCAGGTAGATCCACCTCTTTAAAAAAGGTGCCTACCCCTGCCTTACAATTTATTATAAATAAAAATATATTTTGTTCACTTTTTTTTTTTTTTAAATCAAAGATTTACAAAAACTATGTCTGAATAAATACCACAAAAAACGTTTTTTTTCTTCAACAATGGCAAGTAACATCTAGAGACTTCTGGCAGCGTTACTTCCTCTTTCTTCACGAGGAGTTTATTCAGTTCACTATTCATGTATGGAGAAAGTCACGATCTACCTGCAGCAGTGATGATCAATGTTGATAATCCTGATGATCAGACAGCTGAACCCAACAAATGTATACTGGAATAAAAGGGTCATTGATTGTGTGCCACTGTACTGCTTCACAGCAATGTTTTTATACATAGTACACAAGTACAGAATACAAACATATGCAAAAAAAAATCATCGGTCCACCACGGCGCCTCTCCTCTCGCTCTGCGCGGTTGCATGAACTTAGTGGTGTGCTGCAGTGTCGGCCGTGTGTGATCGGTCCAGAGTGGTTTTGCAATGTCATTTTTTTTTCACATTGGGTATTGCTATCACATGGGACCTCAATCTATATCCTAGAACGAGGCAATCTCAGCCTTCAACAGTCACCACAGGTTTGTTTCGATTTCACTTAATTTTTGTTCTGCAATTGGGTGAATGAATTACCCGTTCACCTTCCCCACTTCTTATTTTTAACCTTGTAGTTGGGCTCTTAATAAGTCACTGTTGAATAATTATTACTGGCCAACCATATATATATTTGGGCCAGTTTGCACAATTTTGATCTACATAATTTCATCTATCATATTATTTTTCACAGAGGCCCTTATTGATTGATCCCACTCGTCTACCCAACAACTATTATTGATCTATGTCCACCTTGATTGTTGTCCCGTGTTGGTCGCCATCTACTACTTTATGCTTATCATCTCAGATAATAGGTTCCATGGGTGTCCATGTCAATCCCTTTTAGGATGTTTTAACTAGTATCTATGAGGCCCCACAATAGGGCGTGTGTGTGTGTGTGTGTGTGTGTGTGTGTGTGTGTGTGTGTGTGTGTGTGTGTGTGTGTGTGTGTGTGTGTGTGTGTGTGTGTGTGTGTGTGTGTGTGTGTGTGTGTGTGTGTGTGTGTGTGTGTGTGTGTGTGTGTGTGTGTGTGTGTGTGTGTTGGGGATTAAGAGAGGCTCCAGATTATATTGTCTATATTGTATTTTTATATGTTCAATCATGCATATTGTTTGATTTTGTATCATTACCATGTATGAATCGAATTGGGTTTTTGTATTACTACCATAAAAATACCCTGGCTATGAACTATTAAATATGAATTTTACTCAATTAATTATAATTATTTACCTTGTACCCACAAGTTTCAATTAAAGTCCCAATTTCCCTCTCCTCTTTCCTCCCCCCCTCCCTTATTTCCCCATTTTCTCCATATGCAAAAATGAGATTTCCTATTTTTTGCATACACCCTTGCACATGATAAGATGTTCCTAGCAAAGTTTTAAAGTGGTAGTATTACACTCCAAAAAAATGGCATAAATGAAACAAAGTATTACTAAAAGAAAAACTTTTTTTTGTAGTTTTGGATAGAGTGTAGAGAAATTAGAACACCTGTCTGTGTCCTTGTTAGGGAGATTCACCCTCTCTATGTGTCCTGTTTACCATTATCAAAGGGAGTGGAAGTGATTTTCGTTCTTGTCCCATCAAATAATATCGAATGAACTGTCGTGATCGGCTCTCAAAAGCTGTGTACTAACGATCAGATTTGCGTACGATCACTTTGAAAGCGGTATTTTTCGTCCAATTTTTCTGATCGTGGGTACCGGCCTTAACTGTGGGGTGGGCAACAGCCACCAATGGATATTAGACAGAACCAGGAGTTGAGCAACAAACAGAAGGACTAAACCCAAATCTGATTAAGAAGGCCCCTTTCACACTAGCGCACCTGTCTGTTTTTCAGGCGGACCTGATCGGACTACACATTGTTCTCTATAGGGCAGCGGATATGTATCCGCTGTCAGCCGCCGGCATCAGATTTGCTAAAAACAGACGAATGGGGATACAGTTGCTATCTGTCCGGTGGATTCCATCCGACTGCCCCCACAGAGAGCAGTGGGCTGTGTTTATGTCCACTCTGCATAGTGGAGGTGGACCTTTCATCTGCAGGCAGATCCGATTGGACAGATTCCGACCCCTGTCAAAGAGGCTGAAGAGTTGAGGTTCCCTACAGGACAGGGGAACTGCTAAAGACCCAGTCGAGGTCATAGAGTAGAGTTGCCACCTCATCCCTTTAAACCCGGACACATATGAATCACACAGGTTCTCAGGCTAATGTAATGCAGATAAGGCACCAAGTGACTTTAATTACCTCCTTAATCAGCCACAGAACCTGTGTTATTAATATGTGTTCGGTTTTAAAGGGATGAGGTGGCAACCCTATCATAGAGGATTAACTCTAGACCAGGAAAAGAACAGCTGCCAAATGAAAAGTTTACCTAAGTCTCTAGCAGCAGAAGCTGTGAGCCAGAGCAACCACCAAAAAGTGTAGTAAAATTACTACCCAAACAGGGAGAACAGAATAACAAAAACAATGGTCAACAAGGGGAACAGTGGAAGGTTTTCCAGTCTCAAAACAGATCCCCAAGTTAAAATGGAACAGGTCAACAAGACCAGCTGGTCTAGAGAGGATAAATGGCCCAAGCCTTTAACTTCGGACCCTATGCATCAGGGAAGCAAGGTTCCAAGAAGGAGTAGGGATTTCTAGGACTGCCATTCAATCTTGTTATCTAAGGTGTTGCAGACAACCCCAGTGGAATCACCCTTAAGTTGGATAGACTGGTAAAAAAGGAGGAGAAAATGGGTGCAAGAAGTAACCCCAGACAAGTGGGAAGATAACAACTTCATACTGATGCAGCAACCTCAGAATAAACAAACGTGTCCACAAGGACACCCTGAATTTTCAGGGAACTGACAGGGAAACCCCCCTGCGGGGCCTGTCCATCTAATCTGGGACATGGGATTACAAGTCCTTTGACTGCAGCGCGCTGATACTGGAGGAGATCCATTTACTGGGTAAGCCTGCCATAATGTGCAAATATGCATACAAAGGAGTAACATCATTATGGCCCAACCTATCAGGTTGGCCCATGACTCCAAACCTGGAAGAAGAACGGGTGAAGATGGAAGTGACAGCCACGGAGGGGTTGCAGACATCACAGCACTTGAGGGGATCGCTTTGCTAGGTAAATCTGCTATAATATATATGTATGCAAGGGAGTTACGTCATTCTGGCCCAGTTAATAAAGAGGCCAAAGACTCCGAACCCGGCAGAAGACGGGGTAAAGATGAAAGTGTGGGCCAAGAAGGGAATAGATTACCACAAGAATGGCCTGTAATGTAATATATACACAAGCAGCATTGGACTGCAGGCCGCAAACCCCCACCACCCATAAACACCATTAATACTAATAATAAAGAAGACACTGTACACAGGAAATGGCATGAAATTGCTGCGGTACTTTATTGATTTACCAATTACGACATAAATCATTGCAAGAAGATTTTAATTTAAATAACAATAATAACAGACAAATTCACCAACTTCTTTGCTCAATTATTAGAACTCGAGCATATATAGAGAAAATCAACGCCCCCCCCCAAATCCAGGGTGGCAGAAAACCACATAGAGCACTGCAACGGGGGGGCGGGTGGTACCTCCTTTTGCTTGAAGGTCCAAAGAGGACAAGAACCATATCCAGCCGCCCTTATATAGCCTTTGGCCAGCATCCCATAATATTCCCAGGTGTTCCCATTGGCTTTCATAGCCCACCTGGGAAAACTCAGGGAATTCCTAAAGGAGCCATGTACCCAACACTGCAAATAAATATAACTGCAATATCCATTACACAGCTTTGAGAAGGAAAAATTAGGGGGGGGAGACCAGCCACAGTCCCATGAAGGTGAGCCCAAAGGGTTGTGCCCCCCTTTAACATTGGCTCTTCCCGCACCATTGCTAGGATGCAGGCAACTCGAGCTGCCTAGTGTCCTTCATGCTGAAATATGCATGTGTGGGAGTTATGTCATGCCAGCCAATTAAGTTGGCCAAGGACTCCGAACCTAAAAAACGGTTGAAGATGAAAGTGTTTTCCAAGGCAGGGAGTGGTGACATCACAGCACTGGGGGGGGAATCCTCTTAATGGGTAAGTCTGCCATAGGTGCAAATATGTATGCACAAGAGTTACGTCATTCTGGCACAGCCAATCAAGTTGGCCAATAACTCCGAACCTGGAAGGAATGCAGATGAAGATGGAAGTGCCAGCCATGGAGGGGAGCATGGACATTGCAGCACTGAAGGAAATCACTTTACTAGGTAAGTGTGCCATAATATGCATGCACCAGACTTTTTGTCATTGCAGCCCATTCAATCAAGTAGGCCAATGATTCCGAACCTGGGAGAAGACAAAGATGGAAGTACCAGCACTGGATTCCCTTCAGTGCTGACATCAAAGGACTAGAGGGAACCGCTTTCCTGGGTAATTCTGCCATAATGTGCAACGTACACAGGATTTGTGTCATTCTGGCCCAGTCCATCAAAGACTCTGAACCTGGAAGTAGATCGGGTAAAGATGGAAGTGCCAGCCATTGAGGGAAATGTGAACATCACAGTGCTGGAAGGGTTTTTGCTTTACTGGGTAAGTCTGTCACAAAGTTGTGCACATGCACTTTATGCCAAAGAGTTTCCTTTTTCACTGCCTTTGGTTTACTCCCACGTTAAGAAGAATGAATAAAGTAAAGTAAAACTTGATGTCAAACATACTGAAAAATAGACTGAGTTTACATACAGTATACTATATATTAGACCTGGGAGACGGGATGGCTGCCACACTGGTTACATGATCAGGAGTCTGTCCTGTCAGGAGTTGACAGCCCAGCCACTGTGCTGGCAGCATGAAATAAGTGCACTGTTTCAGCACAGAAACCTTGTCCATCCATGGATGCATATGTGCAGCATGTGGGCATTTAAGCCCACTTTTTTTTTTTTTAATTATTATTCTTTAACCGCTTGCTGACTGTATAGTGTATATATACGGCGGCTCTCCTGCGCAGGATCACGTACCTAGTACGTGATCCTGCACTTCTGGGTTTAAGGCACGCACGCCCGCCGGCGGCAGCCTGCTCCCGCTGTAATTAGAGCGGGAGCTGATTGGCGGACTCGATTTCCACCGGCACCCGCCAATGCTTTGGTACACAGGCAGAACAGTGGCCTGCCTATGTAAACAAGGCAGATCGCCGTTCTGTCACTACAGAAGACATGGATCCTCTGTCTCTGCTAAGCAGAGGCACCGATCCATACCTTCTCCTAGTACAAACACCTCCCCCACAGTGAGTTAACCACATTTAACCCTTTGATCGCCCCTGATGTTAACCCCTTCCCCGACGGTGTCATTAGTACAGTGACAGTGCATATTTCTTTTACCACTGATCACAGTATTAGTGTCACTGGTCCCCAAAAAGTGTCAGTTAGTGTCCCGACCGTCCACCGCAATATTGCAGTCTATAAGTCGCTGATCGCTGCCATTACTATTACAACAAAAAAAAAATAAAAATATATCCCACCCATAGTTTGTAGACGCTATAACTTTTGTGCAAACCAATCAATATACACTTATTAGGATTTTTTTTAAACCAAAAATATGTAGCAGAATACTTATTGGCCTAACTTGATGAAGAAATTAGATTTTTTTACATTTTTTTTTATTGCACATGTCTTATAGCAGAAAGTAAAAAATATATGTTTTTTCAAAAAATTGTCTGCCTTTTTTTTGTTTATAGCCCAAAAAATAAAAACCACAGAGGTGATCAAATACCACCAAAATAAAGCTCTATTTGTGTGTGTGTGTGTGTGTGTGTGTGTGTGTGTGTGGGATATAAATTTTGTTTAGGTACAGTGTCGCACGACCTGAGCAATTGTTAGTTAACGTAATGCAGTGCCCTATCGCAAAAAAAATGGCCTGGTCATGAAGGGGGGTAAACCTTCCAGAGCTGAAGTGGTTAAAGGTTAGCATCAAGCTGAGGGAGTCACTTCAAAAAAAAGGCAATGAGACATAATCTGTTAGAATTACATGCCCACTTTCTGCCAGTGTAGTCAATGCTAACAGTACCGGTTCTGTAAGTGGAAAAAGAAACAGAGCAATAAGCCATAATTCCCTATAACTGCTGTAAATGAGAGGTAAACTATAAACAGAACAGCAAGGTAAGTGAGTTCATCATGTTAATAACTGGCTAGCGACAGATGCAGCGCTATGTTCAAAGAAGCGTCTTCTGCTACTATTCAATAGTAATATTGGATGTATTAATGGATATTGAGTAATATTACTCAACAGGTCCAGGTAGGCCCAATAGCAGGGCCACGCCTAGGACGATCACTCTGACAGCACAGGATGCGTACAGCCCACTCTTTTTGATTACATAGGCGGCAAGAGGTTACATACATTTATTACAATGTGTACATTTTTTTTTTCTTTAGCAAGAATGTAGTTCCCGCTTTATGTAAGGTTACCCATAAAATGCTTAAAAATGTATTTATTATGTCTCTGTTTAGATCCTAATTTTATGGACTTCTCAGAACAGTGTTTAAGGTGCATTGTAAAACTACCAGGAAAGTATTGTGCAAGACATGTCTAGAAACAGAAAGACTTCCTAGAAATCATTTTTAAAGGAAAAATGTATTTGAAAAAAAAGTTTTGGGCTTGCATCAGTTCACTAATTAGCCAAAAAGTACCCCTGCTTATTTATTTAATTATTTATTTTTGAAGAGACTTACTCAAAGCTTTTTTTTCAAAAATGCTATACCTGCAAAGAATGATTAAAACGATTGATTATCCTTCTGCTTGAGCCACCAAGCGCTGCTCCTTTGCAGAGCAATCCCAAAGTAAAAACCTCTTCATAAAATTGACACTTCTGGGAGTGTCGATCACCTTAGGTTCCCCCCCCCCCCTGCAGATTTGAATGGATCTTCCCGCTGACCTTCCTGTCACTACTGTATTCTGTAATAGCTGAGGATCAGAGGGGAGGAACCACTCAGTGCTACAGGGGGGGGACCCAGGTGATCGACACTTTTTTAAAGTGCTGATTTCAGGCTCCGTTTGGGGATTACTCTGCAGCAGAGCAGTTTGTGGGCAGCAGAAGAGGTAAGGATTCCTTAGCTACTTTGCAGGCACGGCATTACACTCCCCCCGTCATTGCTGATTCCAATGGCATTAAGGTTGGCAAAGCAGATTACATTTTAAGGGGCATAAATATGCTGTGGCGAGGTATTTCATTTCCTGCTGCCCGTTGGCTCCTGGGATATTAGTGTCATCCATTCTAGGAGTCAATGGGCATCCTTGATTGACAGGTTGCCATAACAAGGGGGCGGGAACTTCCTCTGACGCCGCCATTGTTAAGGCAACCTGCAACACACTGAGTGCGCCACGCTTTGTTCACAATGCGCAGGCGCGAGTTCGGGAGGTGCATGCTGGGTACCCAGCAGCAACATTTCCCGGAGGAAACTTTGAGAGGGCTTCAGATGCCCTCTCAAATCCAGAGGGGCAGTGCGTACAAAAAATAAAAAATAAGACAGTAAACTTTTTCATTTGCAGCATATGCCGATTTAGACCACATAAGCTGCAATTATCATGGGGGTTATTTGAAAAAAAAAAAAAAAAAAAAAACACAAGGCCGGAGCTCCGCTTTACCATAGCCATGCCGCTGCTTTACAGTGACTCTGGTGCTTACTCAACATTTCTTAAAGGTATGGGTTCCTAAGAACATTTTTGTATTAAGGCCTAAAGGCACACTTCACTTTTAGCCCTGATACACGAGGCTCCGGCGTATAGTTGTGGCTACAGGGCACAGGCGCACTGCCCAGCCTTGCTGCCAGCAGCCTACCAAACTCTATGAGAGTCTGACAGCTGCTGCAGCCCAATGGGGCTGAGCAGTGCACTCAGCGGTACTTCCGTTTAGGGCAATATGCACCCAGCACCGTACCCATGGAACACAGGCTGCATTCGTCCCTAGGCGCATATTGCATAGCTCCCAACTGTCCCTGATTTTGAGGGACTGTCCCTGATTTGGAGCAATGTCCCCCTGTCGCTCTTTCCCCCCTCATTTTGGTCTGATCCATATAGTTTGTATATAAAATTTACTTTTTATCTTTCAAAAAGTGTTTCGCAGGGCTAAACCTTTCATCCAAATTCTAAATTGCTGCATTTGTAAATGTTAAAAGCCAAAATAAAGGAATAGTAGTGGTAAAAAAGAAGCCCTTGTGGATTTAATTAACCTTTTTTTTTTTTTCTTGTTAATTCTCCTTTAAGGGGGTGTGGCTGGGAGCGTGTCCTATGCCTACATACGTTTGCTAGTAGGTGTTCCTCATCCCCATCTCAAAATGTTGGGAGGTATGATATTGCCCTAAACGTACATACTGCTAGGTACACTGCCTAACCCCATTGAGCCGCGGCAGCTGTCAGACTCTCATAGAGAGTCTGCTGCCAGGGGGGGCTGGATGGTGCGCCTGCGCACTGAAGCTACTGCTAAATCCCAGAGCCTCATGCACCAGGGCTAAATGGCCAGTGTAAATAAGCCCGATTTCTAAAAATCTACAGGTCCTGGAGTTCCTGTCTACATTAAATAAAATCCTCCAAAAATACAGGTTTTCCACTGCTAATTAGGTAAAAGAACAGCGTGATCGCTTTATTGGTCTGCTCTACAACACTATGACCTACTCCCATGTGTAACACATTGGGTGTAATATGTTGGCAACTACCGCTACGGTGATCATAAAAAGTGAATACAATACATTTTATGCTCAGACGCTTGTATGAAAATGAGTTACGATCAAGCGTATGTAATAGCAAAACTTTTTTTTTTTTTTTTTTTTTTTACTTTTGGCAGGAGTGGGGGATTCCGCTATAGGTCTGATTCACACCAATGCAGGATGCAGGTTGCCCTATTCCGGGTGCATTTCACGTTTTTTCAATACATGCTTTTGATCCATTAAAGTCTATGGAACCAGAAAAAAGTTCCTGGCCCTTTCCAAAAAAAGGGCACATATGCCCGTGAACATATGTGAACGTGACCCATAGGAAACCATGTTAAATGTGTTTCTGCAAAACTGAAAACGCACTAAAAAAAAAAAAATGCATAGGTGTGAACCAGGCCTTAACCAAATAATTTCTGTGACCGCGTTGCAAAGTATCTTATCTAGAGATCCTGACATTCACCCTCCTTCAGAAAATCTGAACTGCCTATCAGGTGTGCAGGAGACCTGATAGGCGTAATGCCAGACACAATGAATACACAGAGCCTTTGGGCATTCCCCGGCTCGATAAACGGGTTTACATACACTTTAAAGTTGACCTGTCTAACACCTGGGTGTCTATATATATATATATATATATATATATATATATATATATATATATATATATATATATATATATATATATATATATATATATATAACACACACACACACACACACACTATATTACGAAAAGTATTGGAAGGCCTGGTTTTACACGCACTTGAACTTTAATGGCATCCCAGCCTTAGTCTGTAGGGTTCAGTATTGGGTTGGCCCTCCCTTTGCAGATATAACAGCTTCAACTCTTCTGGGAAGGCTGTCCACAAGGTTTAGGAGTGTGTCTATGGGAATGTTTGACCATTCTTCCAGAAGCACATTTGTGAGGTCAGGCACTGATGTTGGACGAGAAGGCCTAGCTCTAATTCATCGCAAAGGTGATGCCATTAACCACTAGACATCCGCGCTATGGCCGAATGACGGCCACAGCGCGGACCTGCATTCCCGGGAGGACGTCATATGACGTCCTCCCCTGTGCACGCTCCCTGCGCGCGCCCTGCAGGGCGCGCGCCGGTCGCGCTGTGATCACCGAGTCACTGAGACTCGGCTGATCACCGATCTGAGTAAGGGGCCGGTCCCGGCCCCTTACCATGTGATCAGCTGTCAGCCAATGACAGCTGATCACATGATGTAAACAGGAAGATCGGTAATCTTTTTTTTTCACTCGCGCTGACAGCGCGAGTAGAGAAAAAAGCCGATCAACAGGCTCAGATGTCAGGGACATCGGTCCTGAAGTGGAAGCACAACACATTCCTCATCAGTGCCACCCAAAAGTGCCACCTAACAGTGCCCAGAGTGCCACCTAACAGTGCCCACAGTGCCACCTATCAATGCCAACAAGTGCCACCTATCAATGCCCACAAGTGCCACCTACCAATGCCCACCTGTAGTGCCAATCAGTGCCACCTGTCAGTGCTGCCCATCACTGCCACCCATCAGTGCCCATCACTGCCACCTATCAGTGCCCATCACTGCCGCCTCATCAACCTACATCAATGAAGAAGAAAAAGTACCCGTTA
The DNA here is from genome assembly GCF_042186555.1 of Aquarana catesbeiana. Classification (NCBI taxonomy): domain Eukaryota; kingdom Metazoa; phylum Chordata; class Amphibia; order Anura; family Ranidae; genus Aquarana; species Aquarana catesbeiana. Next base: position 58,167,485 of record NC_133324.1, on the reverse strand, counting down.
AAAATTTTTTATAACAAAATATAAAAAAAAAATTTTTTATTTTTTTTTTTAAATTCAGGTTTTTACATTTTTTTAACAAAAAGTAAAAACCGCAGAGGTGATCAAATACCACCAAAAGAAAGCTCTATTTGTGGGAAAAAAAATGATAAAAATTTCATTTGGGTACAGCGTTGTATGACCGCGCAATTGTCATTCAAAATGCGTTAGCGCTGAAAGCTAAAAATTGGCCTGGATAGGAGGGGGGTTTACGTGCCCTGTAAGCAAGTGGTTAAAGTTCATGTAAAGGCAGGCGTCCCAATACTTTTGGTAATATAGTGTAGGTGACTTTCATGCAATCCGGCAGCTTTACCGTGTTGTAAGTTTCTCATCTAGAGATCCGAAAATTCACCCTCCTTCAGAAAATCACTGACCTGCCTATTGAGTCTGCAGGAGACCTGCCAGACATACTGAAAAATAGATGTTGGGTTTACATACACTTTAACCGCTTGCCGACTAGCCGCCGTCATTATACTGCGGCAGGTCGGCACGATCCCGCGAGCCATCGTAGCTTTACGTCGGCTTGCAGGATCAGAATAGCAGGCGCACACGCTGCACTGCGGGGGTGCCAGCGCTCGTGGCTGAAGGTCGCGATGACCGCCGGCCACGAGCGATCGCGGGCACAAGAGGCAGAACAGGGACATGTGTGTGTAAACGCACAAATTCCTGTTCTGTTCAGAGTGGCAGTTCCTATTAGCTAGGAACCACAATCTGTCATCCCCTCTAGGTCAGTCCCCTCCCCCCTACAGTTAGAAACACACACAGGGAACACAGTTAACCCCTTGATCGCCCCCCTAGTGTTAACCCCTTCCCTGCCAGTGACATTTTTACAATAATCAGTGCATTTTTATAGCACTGATCGCTGTATAAATGCCAATGGTCCCAAAAATGTGTCAAAAGTGTCCGATGTGTCCGCCATAATGTCGCAGTCCCGATAAAAATCGCAGATCGCCATTACTAGTAAAAAAAATAATAATAATAATAATAATAAAAATGCTATAAATCTATCCCTTATTTTGTAGACGCTATAACTTTTGCGCAAACCAATCAATATACGCTCATTGCGATTACCAAAAATATGTAGAAGAATACATATCTGTCTAAACAGAGAAAAAATTAGCTTTTTTTTAAAAAAAAAAAGAGGATATTTATTATAGCAAAAAGTACAAAATATTGTGGGGTTTTTTTCAAAATTGTCGCTCTCTTTTTTTGTTTATAGCACAAAAAATAAAAAAACGCAAAGGCAATCAAATACCACCAAGCTCTATTTGTGGGAAAAAAAACATTTGTTTGGGTGCAACGTCGCACGACCGCGCAATAGTCAGTAAAAGCGACGCAGTTAGAGTTGCCACCTCATCCCTTTAAACCCGAACACCTTTGAATTACACAGGTTCTGAGGCTAATTAAATGCAGATAAGGCACCGAGTGAGTTTAATTACCACCTTAATCAGCCACAGAACCTGTGTAAGTAATATGTGTTCGGGCTTAAGGGGATGAGGCGGCAACCCTAGACGCAGTGCCGAATCGCAAAAAATGGCCCGGTCATTCAGCAGCCAAATGTTCCGGGAGGCTGAAGTGGTTAAAGTTGACCTGTCTAAGGCTGGATTCACACCTATGCATTTTTAGTGCTTTTTGCATTTTGCACATTTGCACTACAGAACGTGTTCAATAGGAAACCATGTTAAATGCACTGTAGTGCAAATCTGCAAAATGCAAAAAGCACTAAAAATGCATAGGTGTGAATCCAGCCTAACACCCCGGCGCCTCTGTCATGCAACCCAGCAGCTTCAGTACTTTTTGGAAGAGAGAACTGGACTCAGGCTCTATTCACACTAATGCGTTTTTTGATGCATTTTGCAGAAATGCATGGGAATTTTTTTTAAATGGGTTCCTATGGAACATGTTCACATCAATGCATTTTTTTTGTGCCTCTGCGTTTTTGGAAAGGGTCGGGGACTTTTTTTCATGCAAAATGCAGCGTTTTGCATGTAATAGAATTCAATGGACCCGCATCCAAAAAAGCAATTACCACGTTTTTAGCGCGTTTTGCGTTTTTTTTTTCCCCTTTCATTTTTTTTTTTAACACTGTATACAGTATAAAAAAAAAAAACACTGTAAAAAAAAAAAACAAAAAAAAACCGCTAAACGCATGTTCAAAAACGCGGCAAGCACGCAAAAAGCACTGCAGGAACGCTCAAAAGCAACATGCATAGGTGTGAATCTAGCCTAAGTGTTGCAGATCAGGAGCCTTGACTCTACTATTGTATTGCATTTTATTTTCCGGTTGGTAATTTATTAAGCCAAAAACGGCCAAACTTCAATCTGAACTGAAGCTTAGCGATAGCAGCCCTCCGATGTCTCCTAGTACAGGTTGCCTGTTTGAACGATGACTGTTGAAAAAAAAATGTTGGGTTTTTTTTTTGGCATGCAATGCGAAAATAGAGAGTGCAGAGAGCATACACCAGTCCTATTTCAGCATCCCGACCGCATACAATCTGGCTACATCTGTTCAGCTGCACCTTATCATTGTCTCTGCTGTCATTTTTTTTCTTTTAAAGAAGAGCCCTGGGATTGTACGCTTTCTACAAACTGACTCACCCAGAAGTTGTCCTTGAAGAAAGCCCCTCTCATGGTGAATCTCAGTTGATTCTCAGCACCGCCAGGACCAGCTTCTAGTAACTCCACTGAAAGGGAAGTGAAATGTCAGTACAAGCTTGCAGAAAACCAAACTTTACTATCTGCCAAGAATAATGTCATAATTTGTTCCTCAATTGTCCTTCCTTCTTTACTATGCCCTGCCCCATTGGAGTCCCACAAGCTCAAGCTGTGCCTGGGCTATGCTGACTGCAACAGACACCGGTCACAGCTAGAATCTGGCTACAGAGTGACGCCTGCTGGTCAGTAGAGATATAACACCCCATACCATTGTCTTTCCAGGCCATTTCTTTCTATGCATATTTTTTTTTTTTTTTGTGGAATAACTATGGGGCCTTTATTATTGAACACCTGACCCTAAATTCCTCATCAGTATCTGATTAACCACAGGTTCCAGAGGTCACAAAGCAGGTTCCATCCACACCTGCCGGTAAAACCACCCACGACAAAAAAAATTTGGAGGGCGATTGGGTACTTGCCAGGAAACTGGAGAAAGTTTGAAATCAGTAGTTGCCACCCTCAGCTATTCTTTAAACAGTATTAAACCCAAAAAATGAAATATATTGCAGCTTATTAGTTCTTAGATGTGGTGACTGCATTTGTTTTAGTCTTTTTTTTTCTCACCTGGTGATCTTGCCAGTGTCTCCTCTCTGGATGGAGGAGCAACAGAGACACCTTTCAACAGCATCATTGTCAGTCTGGGGAAAGGGTATTATTTGGATACAGATTTAGTAGGACTTGACTAACAAATGAAAGCCAAACCTCCAGCCAACACTTTTTTAACCAATACCGCTCCGGAAGGTTTACCCCCCCTCATGACCAGGACATTTTTTGTGATGCGGCACCGCGTTAATTTAACTGACAATTCCGCGGTCGTGCGGCGCTGTGCCCAAATAAAATTGTCTTTTTTTCCACAAATAGAGCTTTCCTTTGGTGGTATTTGAACACCTCTGCACGTTTTTATTTTCTGTGCTATAAACAAAAAAAGACTGACAATTTGGAAAAAAACAAAACAAAAAAAAACCAATATTTTTTTACTTTCTGCTATAAAACGTATCCAGTAAAATATTTAAATAAAAAGCTAATTTCTCCATCAATTTAGGCCAATATGTATTCTGCTACATATTTTTGGTAAAAAAAAAAAAAAAAAAAAAAAACCAATAAGTATACATTGGTTGGTTTGCGCAAAAGTTATAGCGTCTACAAACTATGGGATATTTTTATGGAATTTTTATTTTTTTACTAGTAATGGAGGTGATCAGCGACTTATAGCAGGACTGAGACAAATCAGTCACTAAGTGACACCTTATTTGGGGTCCAGTGACACTTACACAGCGATCAGTGCTAAAATATGCACTGTACTAATGGCACTGGCAGGGAAGGGGTTAACATCAGGGGGAATCAAAGGGCTAAATGTGTCCCTAGGGGGTGCTTTCTAACTGTTGGGGAGGTACTTGTACTGTAAGAAGACAGAGATTCGTGTTCCTGATTAGCAGAAACACAAGATCTCTGTCTTCTCCTGTCACAGAACAGCGATTTGCCTTGTTTACATAGGCAGACCGCCGTTCTGTCTGCCTTGGGAATGATCGGCAGGTCCTGGCGAACATGGGGCTGCCGGACCTACTGATTGGCTCCCACTGTGTCCAATCAGAGGCGGAAAGAGGCTGCGGACATAATACAGAACACCGACAGAGGCTGCGGACATGATACAGGAGGAGGACAGAGGCTGCGGACGTGATACAGGAGGTGGACAGAGGCTGCGGACATGATACAGGAGGTGGAAAGAGGCTGCGGACATGATACAGGAGGTGGAAAGAGGCTGCGGACATGATACAGGAGGTGGACAGAGGCTGCGGACATGATACAGGAGGTGGACAGAGGCTGCGGACATGATACAGGAGGTGGACAGAGGCTGCGGACATGATACAGGAGGTGGACAGAGGCTGCGGACATGATACAGGAGGTGGACAGAGGCTGCGGACATGATACAGGAGGTGGACAGAGGCTGCGGACATGATACAGGAGGTGGACAGAGGCTGCGGACATGATACAGGAGGTGGACAGAGGCTGCGGACATGATACAGGAGGTGGACAGAAGCTGCGGACATGATACAGGAGGTGGACAGAGGCTGCGGACATGATACAGGAGGTGGACAGAGGCTGCGAACATGATACAGGAGGTGGACAGAGGCTGCGGACATGATACAGGAGGTGGACAGAGGCTGCGGACATGATACAGGAGGTAGACAGAGGCTGCGGACATGATACAGGAGATTGGACAGAGGCTGCGGACATGATACAGGAGATTGGACAGAGGCTGCGGACATGATATAGCAGGTGGACAGAGGCTGCGGACATGATACAAGAGGTTGACAGAGGCTGCGGACATGATACAAGAGGTTGACAGAGGCTGCGGACATGATACAGGAGGTGGACAGAGGCTGCGGACATGATACAGGAGGTGGACAGAGGCTGCTGACATGATACAGGAGATGGACAGAGGCTGCGAACATGATATAGCAGGTGGACAGAGGCTGCGGACATGATACAAGAGGTTGACAGAGGCTGCGGACATGATACAGGAGGTTGACAGAGGCTGCGGACATGATACAGGAGGTTGACAGAGGCTGCTGACATGATACAGGAGGTGGACAGAGGCTGCAGACATTGTAGCTTCCTCCTCTGTCCACCTTCATATTACCTCTCCACATCAGTGTGTCCTCCTCCTATGCCCCTTTCATCTCTCCACAGGGCAGCACATCAGTGTCCTCCTCTGTCCCCTGCATGGCTTCAACCTCCAGTAATCCCCTCTCCCCCCCCCCCCCTCCCCACACAGTGTCACTCTCATCACCCCTCATCAGCTCCTCCTCTGCTGTGGCGAGTGCACGAGGCTGTCAGGGCTGGGCTCAGCCCTTCCTTCTCTGAGCTGGTCACTCAGTTGTCGGCTAATTACCAGCTCTCATCTCTCTCCACAATTAACCAGCTGTAGTGGATCTGCTCGTCAGTCGCGCCTACTTAAAAGATCTCCAGCTCACTTTATTCCTGCCTTTGCCTTGGTCACATCACAAGAAACCATCTCCTGCGTTCCTGTTTAAAATCTGGCTTTGCTGACATTCCTTCTGGCTCCTTGTCCTGCTTGCTGTTCCTCTACTTGGATCCCTGACTTCTGGCCTGGCTGATTACCCGATCTGGTTACTGAACTCTGGCTTGGCTGATAACCTGATCTGGTTACTGAACTCTGGCTTGGCTGACTACCCGATTCGGTTACTGGACTCTGGCTATGCTTTGACTACGCTTACTCTATTTGCCTTGTGATTTTACCGTACTTCTGTCTCGGTCTGGTTCATGGTTTCTGACAGAGGCACCGCCACGAAAGAGTGGACTGGCTTCTATTTAAAAATGGCACCAGGTGGCCCCATTACGTTACTGCGCATGCGCCACCAGGCCGAGCCTGTACGAGCTGTTCTTAGCCCAGCCGGCCTCTTAAGCAATTTAGATATTCATGCGACAGGTCAGCGCTGAATAAACTTGGAGGATTATTGGAATATCCCTTGTCATAGGGATTGACATACAGCTGCTTCACCTGCATTTTTGATCCCAACGCTGGTGACATACATATCTTTACATGTACCATCTTTCACCGTAGCATACAGGCTTTCAGTCCTTGTTCGCACCATGGTGTAGAGACTCCAGTTTTTCTGCACAAGTTCTGAAAGGTCTCAAAGAAAACAATGGTTCTCTATCTGCACTGTTCACATCACACCTTGCGGATATTTTTCTGCGCAGGAATCTGCAACGTATGCAATTTTCTGCATGGGAAAAAAAACTGACATGAAATCAACATTGGTGAGAACAGGGCACATAACTAACGTTCATTAAAACTGATGTCAACATGCATAGAAACTTACTGAAAAGGTGCATGAAACCTGATGTCTCTGCAAGTGAAATCTGCACAGTTTTCCCATCAGTTGTCATGCACTTTTGGTATGAATAAGCCCTTAATGGGCTGCAGGAGCACTGATGAAAGCAGAAAGCTGGAGGACATGTCTGCAGGAGCCCACGATGCACCCACGATCTGATTGCGGGTGCAATGATTTCCAGGCACCTGCAGAAAAAAGAAATGCACTTTTTTTTCCCGGCAAAAATATGTGCATTTATTTTTTCTATAAAGATGAACTTATCCTTTAGGCCTCGTTCACACCAGTGCACAGACGTCAGTTTTTTTGCATGCATTCTGCAAGTGTGGTACTGAGAGCTAAAATGGTTACTGTAACAAAATGGTGGTTGCTTCGGATAAAATGTTCTAAGTAAGATTTTGTACATTTAATTGAGACTAGCATGTAATTAAAGCAGAGTTCCACCCAATAGTGGAACTCTCGCTTATACGCTTCCCCCCTCCAGTGCCACATTTGGCACCTTTCGGGGGGGGGGGGAGGGGGGACCTGTTTTTGACAGGTCCCCTTCCCCACTTTCGGAGACGGGCCACGACCTGATCTCCCGGAAGTTTGGTCCTCATTTCCCCACCACCGGGCCAATTAGAAAGTGCAGCGCGCTTCGCAGATGCGCAGTATGGAGCCAGGAGTAAAGCCAAAAGTCTTCACTGCCTAGTTCCCTTACCAGGAATGGCGGCGGCAGCACCCGGGAATCGACCCAAAGATCGGCTGGGGTGCCGACATTGCGGGCTCCCTGGTCAGGTAAGTGCCCCAATATTAAAAGTCAGCAGCTGCAGTATTTTAATTTTTTTTCACCCAGGCTGGACCTCCTTTTTGAGAAATTCCAAGTTTGCAACCAATGCCCTATACACACGTTCAAGCTTTCCGACGTGAAAATGTTCCGTGTGAGCCTGTTGGCAGTAAATCCTACCGTGTGTACGCTCCATCGGACACTTGTTGTCAGACTTTCCGCCAACAAATGTTTGCTAGCAGGTTTTCAAACTTTCCACGGACAAATGTCTGTTGTTGGATATTCGTGTGTACACAAGTCCGTCAGACAAAAGTCCAAAGTACAAACACCCATGCTCGGAAGCAAGGACAGGTCAGAAGTGGTCAGTCTTGTTAATTCTCCATTACGAATCCTAGTTTACATTTGTGACGCAGCAAATTATGAAATCTCGAAATGCAGCGCACAATTCTCTTTTTTCAATGGGATAATAAAGCTGCTTTGCTGGTGATACTGATGGAGTTATTGCAAACAAATTTTCAAAGGCTTTTTTTTTTCTAGTGATAGCAAGATTATTATTACACTTTTTTATTTGGGCAAGTTACCACAACACCATTATCCCGTAGTTTTTTTAAGATCAAAGATACAATTATGTTGGTGTCCCTTGTCAATTTTACATTGTATTTTTTAAAATGTAACTGCCTACTCCCAAACTGTCATTTGAAGTAAAACAAAACACATAGCCAAGTATTATTCTCCACAATTTTTTTTATTGTGCATTAAAAAAAAGAAAAATAAAATTAGACATGCTATCTGCCAATAGAACTTAACCAAAAAATGCATCAAAAAATATAGAAAATATAACAAATCAAATCATTATTCAACCAAAAAATAATGTCAAAGCAATAACTCCAAGGCCAATAATAAATAACACGTTATCTCCTCCGATTCCGCAACATGGCTGGTTGACGAATGGCCGTTCAGAAACGAACTGAAAAGCACGAAATGAAAAGTGCGAATCACTCAAACTTCTACTAACACTAAATTAGCAGAAGGAGACCAAAGGGTGGCGCTAAAGAACCGCGTAGTACGTCACTATGTTCGTAATTGTTAGCCAACATTTGTGTGACCGTGCGTATGCAAGACAAGTTTGAGACAACGCCCTTAGGACAAAATTCTACGGTTTTGTTGGCCAACAATCCGATTCCGTGTACGAGGCATAACTCCTCCTTCTCTCTTGAGAAGCTAGGATCCTGGCATTCCTATTAATGGCTGATAAATTAGGCAGATAACTGAAAGACTGTAGAAGATATTTGCCAACAAGCTTATTAGGGGCTTACAAAATGCCTTAGGAACGTCTATGTAATTGTTGAAACATATACACGCTGTAATAGTCCATAAGCTTGCACACGACTCCTCAGCGTTCGCAGGAGCGGTGTGTCTTTTTCCCGGCAAAAATAAAAGTTTGTTCTTCTTAGAGTCGTCCATAGTTACCACTGGTTTCCCAGAACTTAAAAAGCTTTTCACTGCAACACAAGGGCACAGCAAAATCAATTGTTCTTTATGTGCCCTGTTCATACCACAACACTGGTATCATGTGCAGATTAATTCTGAGCAGGAATCTGCAACATGTATAAAACGAATTGAAGCGTGCATGTAAACTGATGTCTCTGCAAGTGAAATCTGCGCCTGAGGTTTTTCTGCACATATGGCGGTGAAGGAGCCCTTAACCATCTCAATACAGTGCACTTTCACCCCCTTCCAGCCCAAGCCATTTTTCAGCGCTGACACATTTTGACTGACAATTGCGCGTTCATGCAACACTGTAACCATGTGAAATTTTTATTATTTTTTTTTCCCCAGAAATAGAGCTTTCTTTTAGTGGTATTTGATCACCTCTGCGTTTTTTATTGTTTGTGCTATAAACAAAAGAAGAGTGAAAATTTGAAAAAAAAAAAATTTTTTTTTTTTACTATAATAAATATCACTTTTTTTATAATCCTCAGTTTAGGCTGATATGTATTCTTCTACGTATTTTTGGTAAAAAAAAAAACTCAATAAGCGTATATTGATTGGTTTGCACAAAAGTTATAGCGTCTACAAAATAGGGGATAGATTTATAGCATTTTATTATTACATTTTTTTTTTTTTACTAGTAATGGCGGCGATCTGCAATTTTTATCGTGACTGCGATACTGTGGCGGACACATCGAACACTTCTGACACATTTTTGGGACCATTCACATTTATACAGCGATCCGTGCTATAAAAAAAATGCATTGATTACTGTATAAATGTGACTGGCAGTGAAAGGGTTAACATTAGTGGGGTGATCGAGGGGTTAATTATGTTCCTAGGGAGTGTTTCTAACTGAAGGTGGAGGGGACTCAAGGGAAGGAGACCGATCGGTATTGCTCTATATTGAGAGCACACATCGGTCTCCTCTCTGACAGGACGTGGATCTGTGTGTTTACACACACAGATCCACGTTCCTGCCGTGTTACTGGGCAATCGTGGGTGCCCGGCAGACATCTCGGGTGCCCAGTGACACGGCGGGCAGAGCGCGCCCCCTGGTGGGCAGGGAAGGCAAGGCAGTCATATAACGCCCTCCCAAAACGAGAGCCGCGCCGCCTGGCAGTCATATGACAGCCGGCGGGCGGCAATCGGTTCTAAAAGGTACAAGGTTTATTTAAATTAAAGTGAGTATAAAGGCGCGTTTTTTAAAAAAAAAAAAACAAACATGTTATACTTACCTGCTCTGTGCAGTTGGATTTGCACAGAGCAGCCCCGATGCTCCTCTTCTCGGGTCCCTCTTTGCTGCTCCTGTCCCCTCCCTCCTATCAAGTGCCCCCCGTCAGCAGCTTCCTATGGGGGCACTGGAGCCGAGCCACAACTCCATGTGTCCATTCAGACACAGAGCTCCGCCCCGTCCCTGCCCCCTCTCCCCTAATTGGCTGATTGACAGCCGTGGGAGCCATAGGCGCCGCTGCTGTATCTCAGCCAAGAGTCCAGGACAGCTTAGACCAGGGTAGGCAACCTGGGGCCCTCCAGTTGTTTTGGAACTACATTTACCCATAAGGCATTGCAAGGCTGGCAGTTACAATTACTCCCAGAGGCATGATGGGACGTGTTCGGCAACAGCTGGAAGGCCCCAGGTTGCCTACCCCTGGCTTAGACATTCGTGGACATCGCTGGAGAGAGAAGGGGCTCAGGTAATTAGGGGGGTGCTGCTACACATAAAAGGTTGTTCTATCTTAATGCAAGGTAAGCATTAAGATTAAAAAAAAACCTTCTGCCTTTACAACTCCATTAATGCATTCTCTGCATTGAGGTTTAAAAAAAACAAAAAAACAAAAAAAAAAAACAAAAACAAACACCTTACCTGCAGCTGCCCCCAAATATTTACCTGAGCTAATTCTCAATCCAGCAATGTGCATGAGAGCAGTGGCACTCTCTCCTCACTGGACAGAGGAAGCAGCCAGTCATTGCCTTCTACTGCTGTCAAGCACAGGCAGTGAAGAGCAAGCAGGGGCGGGGCTAATGGACACACAGGGCCGCCTCGGGAGCGAACAAGCACAAGTGGCTCCAGAGCAATGGGGGCAAGCAAGTATACAATGTTTGTGTTTTTTTAAATTGCTTTTAGAATAACTTTTAATGTTTGAGAGTTTCGTTCCAAATGGAAGCTACAGAGATGAGACTCACATCACATGTGGCTTTTAAAATGGTTACATCTAAAAATTATGAGATTTTAGCATTTCAATTTAACAGCATTTTCAAAAGTTCATCATTTAAAATTAAAACACTGCGCATTTCATAGCTCCCTTCCATGTTACATTGTTTCTGTACAATAATTCACAGTTATTGTTACCTACAGATATGACTGCTGGATTGGAGAACGATCCGACTTCCGTGGCCAACCACCATCTGGACTGGAGGAACAAGAAATCAGACTGATCTTTGGTCACGATTGTTGCCCCTTGATAAGTTGGCGCTGGCAGTCTCCCCTTCCTCTATATGTACACAAAACCTAAAAGTTGGAATGCTATACTTAGCAGTCTGAAGATATCTTACCCTGAGGGCAGTTTGCTCTCATCTTCACACCTGTCCTCTAAAATCAGTGGCCATATTTGCAGTGAACTCCCTTCAATGGTGCCTCAGCATATGTATAGGAGCAGGTAGTACAGCAAGGCTTTACAAAAGATATTTTTTTTTCTTACAGAAGAAGAGGTCCACCCACCCCTGAAAAAATTAAAAGCCAGCAGCTATAAATACTACAGTTGCTGACTTTTAATAACTGGACACTTACCTGTCCTGGAGTCCAGCGATGACGGCACCGCAGCTGTTTCCACCAGCCGTCAGGTGCTGCCAGTATTGGGACCCAGTAGTGAAGCAATAAGGGCTTCACGCTGAGTCCCTATTGAGCATCTTCTACTGGCCCGGCGGCAGGGGAAGGAGGGAGCTGAGACGTAAATTTGCCACGGCCCTATCTGCCAGGAGTGGGGACAGGTATCTGCTCAAGCCCCCCCCTCCTCCCAAATGTGGCACCGGGGTGGGGGGGGGTGGGGGGGCGGCGAGAAACAGAAGAGCAGAAGTTCCACTTTTGGTTGGAACTCCGCTTTAACAAGCATTGCTCGGATTTCTTGAATCTTTAACTCAGGGGTGTCCAACTTTTTGCCCTTCCTAGGCCACATTGGAAGAGGAATAATCTTGGACCAGACATAAAAGGCAATAAGGATAGCCGATGAGCAGAAAAAGTTGGGCAGACAGCAAGTTAATGATCAGATATAATGAAATCAACAAAACAACTATAGAAGGTAAAACAGGCAACAATACTAGTGCGATATTGGACACCATTTTTTGATTTATGCATCAATATTTGCCTCGATGGATGTAGTAGCAATTCTCAATTAATTTTCAAGGTGCTCCTCAGATATTTTGGTATATCCAGTTCGGCTCCAGAGCATTTATGTTTTTTTCACATACATGAAGAAAAAGCTTAATTTTTAGCAATAAAATTACTTCAACCCCCAGAACATTATCTATTTTCTGAAAGCAGAAGCCCTGTAGAATAAAAAGCTGATAGTTACAAATTGTTTTTCTTCAAAATGGTCACTTTAAAAAAAAAAAAAAAAAAAGGTTTGGCATTGCCGCTTGCCAAGCATTAGATGCAGTATTCATTTTTAAAGCTTTATTCTTTTTTTTTTTTTATTTGTCCTATGAGGAAAAGTCTCACTGTACAGCATTGTATTGTCATCCTAGGACAGAAGCATCATGGTTGCAGAATAGCTCCCCCTCATTCATAAAATTGTGGGTGAGGAGTTTTGTAACCCTAAACTTTGAGATAACAGGACAGCACCTTATTTCTGGCAGGTTCATCTCCAATTTTTGAACAGGTAAATATACAGTACCATAAAAGTACTGATAGACTTGGAAGTAAAGAGAAATTCATGGTTACAGAATTTATAATCCTTAAAGTTGAGTGGAAGGGCTTTAAACAGTCTAGTAGGCACTGTATGTATTTAAATTTTATTGTAAACCACAGCTGTTGGTGGGGGGCAGAATCACCTGCAAGGCAATGGCATAATGTGCTAGTATGCATCGTACACACACACTATGAAATACTCACCTTGGAACGAAGCACTCCAGTGCTGTACTGTCACAGCTGACATCTTCCAGGCTTTCTTCAAAATTTGCGTGCTCTGGCTACCATTGGCCAAAGCCAAAGTCGCGTATGTGTGAGAGCCCTCGGTTCCAGCACAAAGCTCAGAAGGTATGCCGGAACTTCAGAGCCCATGCAGTAGGGTACACAATTCCCGCAGGCAATTAGCCAAGCAATCACCAGAGGATACGGTCAGCCTCGTCATCCAAGGGACATGGTTGGTTTAGCACTGCCAAACATCATACTGCAGTTACTGCTAGCCAGAGCAGAACTGTACTTGGAAACGACTTGTCAAGAGGTAGACCGGCGGCACATAGAATTTAATTTGAAAAAAAACACAAAAAAGCCAGCCCACACACAACTTTACCGATGGCAGAGGGAAGGGTTACAGCCTGTCCTATCTGGAAAAATTTCTCCAAAGTTCCTATCAGAGTAAGGGATAGAAGCAGAAAAAAAAAAAAAAAAAAACACAAACAAAACAGAGGCCACAATAGTTTTCAGAAACTTTTACTCTCCAACTGAGAAACGTCTGTACATTAAAAGCACAAGTGCTTCAATAATTTTAGTGAAAATTGATCCAGGAACAAGGAACGCGACATCCAAAGGCCAATGGGAAAAAAAGGTGGAATTTATTCAAATGTGGACAGGAAATTCACAACAACTTCTTTCAGCTTGGCTTCTGCCTGCTCAGAGATCTTTCCATCGGTCCTAACCAAAAAATAAAACAAACACATGATTAGCTTTTATATATGGGGTAAAAGCCTAAATCCAAAATATTGTGAGACCATATTTAAAGCTGCATGACTCAACCCCATTAGATATTGAATTAAAGCTAAAAAGAGTGCATTAAGGCAGTCTTTGTAAAACAGTTTTAGGGCCCTTCAACACAGGCTGTCCAATCAGGTCCACCTGTCAGTTTTTCAGGCAGGCCTGATCGGACCCTCCAGACTCCTCTATAGAGCAGTGGATGTCAGCAGAAATATCCACCGACACCCATCTGATCCTGCCCACAAAAACCAGACAGATGGTGGTCCCATTATAACCTCTGCCTGGCGACTTGAACGGAAACAGACAGGCGGTCTGTTTCCATCCAATCTCCCCTGATAGAGAGTGGAACGGTGTCTGCTCTGCACAGCAGAGCAGAGCAGACAGGACCAGTCATCCGTCTGCTCAGCGGAGGGATCCTGCACTGAGCAATCAGAATCCACTGCATGGAGGCGCCGGTGTGAAAGGGGACTAAATTGTAAATTCCTCAACTTAAGATCTTTAATACCTTACCACCCATAACCTATAGACAGAATCTAGCCCCATACACAAAGCTTGGGATACGTATATAAGAAAAAAGTCCCCTTTACGAGTCAGCAGTGACACTGCTCTGCAGGTGGCTGTACATTCCAGCCATGACCACCAGCTTGGGTCCTTGCCAACAACAATTGGCAACTACAGCGGTTCCAGATGTAATCACTGGATGCAATGATAGTGTATCCCATGCAGGTTTCATTGAAAAAAGAAAAAGCCTTTGTCCTGCAGATGAACACTGCCATCTTAAATGAACTAATGCAGCGCAAAACATGTCCAGGGGTGCCAACCTCAGCAGAGCCTCCAGTCAAAGTTATCTGCATTCTGATGGACAATATCAGCACTGCACTATTTCCACAATCAACACTGTAGTATTTCACTGTAATGGTGGACAGATAACTTTCTACAATTTAAAGAAGGGAGCATAAACTTAAGTTGTAAAGTCAACTTTTAGATAACCTCATGCCAAAAACCAAAAAGGTGTGTAAAAAAGACACTTATAGCCTTGCAGTTCTGGATTTCATATATTCAAAGTTGTACCCAAGCGCAATTGTGTTCAGTTGCAAAAGCCCAGCTTGCCCTGAGTAGGACATGCAGAAGGCAATTTCTGCATCACTGGAGCCAAGCCCAGTTTTTTGTTTTTCACATGCGTTGGGGAAGTTGAAGACTTTAATCCCTTTCAGAAGTATCTATATGCAAGGTGACCCATAAGGCAAGTCACAGCGATTTATGGATACTACATTGATCTGAGCCCAATTTCACTGCCAAATAGTGCAAAAGGAGAGTTTTAGGGTTGCATAGTCTACTTTTGAGGGGGGGGGGGGTGTAATGGTACCAAAAATTCTAAAGAAACTATTCTTGAACCCTATGAATAAAATAAGCAATCTTTACCTAATAGATGCTAGTAAGTCCTGGTGTTGGCTTTTAATGTGAGCCAGGAAAGACTGCTCGAATTTTGTGATCTTGCTTGGCTCCATCTTGTCCAGATAACCTCTTACACCAGCATAGATAACTGCTACCTGTTCTTCAATGGCCATGGGAACTGCAAAAACAGCAGAGATTAAATACACACAGAAATTGGGAAAAACATTATAGAAAACATTATCTTCAGACAGAAGACCAGAGGCCAAAGTTTAGCTTACCATACTGCCCTTGCTTCAGCAGCTCAGTCAGACGCACACCACGGTTCAACAGCTGCTGGGTAGCAGCATCCAAATCAGAGCCAAACTGGGCAAAAGCTGCGACCTCACGGTACTGAGCCAGCTCCAGCTTCATGGTACCGGCCACCTAGAGAAAAAAAAAAAATTAATTATTTTTCAAAAGCCTACAGAGAGTTGCAGGTGCAAAGTCAGGCTCATGAAGAATCTCCTACAGCTGTGCCCATATCTCCACATGGGCTGTCAGTTTGAGAGCTGAGGGAAGAGTGAATGGACGAGTGCTGATAAGCATGCTCAAAGTCCACTAAAACTACACATCCGCCTGCCACAATGGCACATGGGACTTGTGTCATTCATTCAGATATCTGATTGAATTACAGCTGTCCAGGCAAAGCTCTACGCAGCCACGCCAATTTTAAAAATGCAACACTGGCTATGGGAGAGAGCAGGCCCTGCATGTCACCAGGGGGCACAGGATGTGAGGGAAGCTGTAGTAACATGTTGCATTAACATGTTACGAAGGCTGATCCTATCCTTTAAAGCACTAGTTGGTAAGCACAAGAAAATTCACAGTAAACAGTTGACTTGGACTCACCTGTTTCATGGCTTTGGTCTGGGCAGCGGAACCTACACGGGACACAGACAGACCGACGTTGATAGCAGGTCGGATACCTTTGTAAAACAGCTCAGTCTCCAAGAAGATCTATAAAAAAGGGAGATGATTGGAATGTTGGAGCAGAAATAAAACAGACAACGAATGTCCTGAAACCAGTGTAAGCAGCCACTTACCTGTCCATCAGTGATGGAGATGACATTTGTTGGGATGTAAGCAGACACATCACCGGCCTGTGTCTCAATGACGGGGAGAGCAGTCAAAGAGCCTCCTCCGAACTGGTCGTTCATCTTGGCAGCTCTCTCCAGCAGACGGGAATGGAGGTAGAACACATCACCAGGGTAAGCCTCACGACCGGGAGGACGACGCAGCAGCAGAGACATCTGACGATAGGCCACAGCCTGCAGAAACAGGATATGTTACAAAGCCAGAATCATAGCAATCGCAGGTATTGTTACGTAATGTGCCCAACAAGCCACTTTTTCCTCTTTCACCAGTTGCTTCAGTTTTGGAGGTAGGCAGGTGGGTCATACCACACTCCAGACAATGAAACTACCGTAGCAAATCAAAGTGAAATCAAGCTCGCCAGAATCCTCCCATAAGCAAGCTTTATATTCATTTTTAGTGAATACTTTACAAGACACTCAGCTTTACCATAACACCACACCAGTCACGTGTTTGTGACAATGAAATAGTGCTACTTCACTTGAAGTAGCAGGATTTTAGAGAAGAAATTCAGTGCCATTTCAGGTGCAACTTAGAAGACATCAGTGCGAATTCATGCACAGAAGTCTATGCAAGCCACACCGGAACTTGTAAAAAGTGCAAGAACTACTTTAAAAAAAAAAAAAAATTGGATTTTTGTCAGTCACACAGATTTGACCACATTCAATAGTGTGACTTGTCATCCAATGTGGAACTGTCAAATCGTGTGACAAGTCGTACCGTGTGACGGGGGGGGGGGGGGGGGGGGGAATGGGCTAAAGGATCTCAAAAAGGTGATATTAAAGCGGAGGTTCACACAAAAATTGAACCTCGGCTTTTTGGAACCCTCCCCCCCTCTGGTGTCACATTTGGCACCTTTCTGGGGGGAGGTGGGTGCAGATACCCGTCTAATAGAGGTATTCGCCCCCACTTCCAGGCGTAGACTCCCACGGGAGTCTACGCCACTTCCCGTCCCCCCCGTGCTGTCTGCTGGGACACACACGGGTAGCCGAGAGAGAGCAGGGACCGTTCTGATTGCGCAGCGCGACTCACGCATGCGCAGTAGGGAACCGGGAAGTGAAGCCGCAAGGCTTCATTTCCTGATTCCCTTACAGAAGATGGCGGCGGCAGCACCTGAGAGCCGAGCGACGGTTCGGCCTCGGGTGCCGACATCGCTGGACCCTGAGACAGGCAAGTGTCCTTATTTTAAAAGTCAGCAGCTGCAGTATATGAAGCGGCTGACATTTAATTTTTTTTTTTTTTATTCGCGGGACTCCCTCTAAGTAAAAAGGGAACTAGCGACTGCAAATATGGCCAGCTGCTGCATTATGTAAGGTTCAGGAGGGGGCTGTCTTCCTGATCAAAAAGGTCAGACTAAACATTTCAGATGTGATTGGGTCATTTTTCCAATACAGTTCTGAATAAAGAAAAGTTCGACATTTGCAGAAAATCTGGGCAGATGATATTTTGGCCAGCTTCAGATGGACAACTGGCATTCAACTTTAGCAATCTATGAAGACTTACATATCCAGTTGGAAAAGTAGATAGCTCTCAAGGCATTTGTTTTTGGATAAACCGGATTCTTTGAAAACTGGGATAATGCATACCTGTTTGGATAAATCGTCATAGATGATCAGAGCGTGTTTTCCATTGTCTCTGAAGTATTCTCCCATAGAGCAGCCAGAGTATGGAGCCAGGTACTGCAGGGGAGCAGCGTCAGAGGCGGTGGCAGACACCACAATTGTGTATTTCATGGCATCTAAGGTCAAAACCGTAAAATTAGTGCAGGGCAAGACTACCACGCTTGCGACAATTTCAACACATTCTGCATGCAACAGTCACTCCTAGACCTGACAATTTTCAGAAGGCATCAGGTTTATACATTCATGTTAAGTGTACAGAGTGTGGTAAATCATAGTAACAGTTTTGTTAGATAACTTCAGCACCAGCACTGTGCTTCATATAAGCTCGTTAAAAGTACATCTTAAGCAGGGGTAGGCATCCTGGGGCCCTCCAGCTGTTGCAGAACTACAAGTCCCATCATGCCTCTGGGAGTAATTGTAACTGCCAGCCTTGCAATGCCTCAATGAAGTTCCACAACAGCTGGAGGGCCCCAGGTTGCCTACCCCTGATCTAAAGGCTCCAGTATGATTGACAAGCCCCAAATCCAGTTACAAAGTAATGCACCCCATGTAATTCCCCATCAATGGAAACTGCATTATGTGCCCTTTACTGGCCGGACTAACAGGTATTTGTGGGACTGCTGCAGCAAATTTTAAATTAATGGGAGGCCATTGTTTTACTTCATAGGCCCCTTGGCCTACCTGATCGCCTGACACACACACCCCCCAGAAACCCCACACCACTCATTTAAGCTAATACAGCCTGTGCTCTACCTGCATCAGTCAACCTCTTCACAAGCTGAGCCACGGTGGATCTCTTCTGCCCAATAGCCACATAGATACAGTACAGTTTCTTCTTCTCATCGGTTCCATCGTTAAACCTCTTCTGGTTGATGATGGTATCAATAGCAATGGCAGTTTTGCTGTGAACCAATTGGCACAAAAGCAAAATAAGTTCAAAGAACTGGAAGGCACCTGCATGCATTATTAAGTAGACACACCCCCCCCCCCCCCCCAGAAAAGCTCCATCCATTTCAACCCTTACTAAACATTGAAGATTAACACTCAAATTGTTTGTAATGCCACACTAAAACAAGGTTCAAATCTGTGTGGGTTGTGCATGTAAAGCGCACGCATTCCCTCAGCCACACAAAAACATTCTGCTTTAAAAGCCAAAAACTTTTAGAAAATAAATGCACATTTTTGCAGGAAAAAAAAACAAAGTGCATTGATTTTTTTGTCCTGCAGGAGCCTGACAAGCATCGCACCTGTGATCAGGGGTGTAATGTCAGACTGCAGCAGACAAGCCCTGTAGCATTAAGTAGGGCTGCAACTAACGATTATTTTCATAATCGATTAGTTGGCCGATTGTTTCGATTAATCGATTAATAACCTTAAAAAAAAGTGTGGTGTATAATTTAGTTAATATGTAAAGAAAAAAAAGGCAATTTATTCTTAAATATCCCTATGCAGCGGTAAATATAAATAACGAACTATATATATGGTTAGGGAGCAAAATATCGAATCCACTCTGACAATAACAGAAGAGATATACTGTATATACTTTTAGAGGAGATATACTGTATACACTGTTAGAGAAGAGATATACTGTACATACTATTAAAGGGTAAATCTGATAAATATTATCAGACTCAGAGATCAAATGTCTTCCTTCAAAAAAAAAAATTTCATTTTAAGAACATTCGTTTGATTCTCTAATCGTTAGTGGGGTCAAGTCGAAGTTCATTTTCAACCACAGTGACCGGAAAATTTGGAAATAGAAAACTTCTTGGTCAAAGGAATTTTCAGACAGTGTATGTGGTTTTCGTTCAGAAATTGCATTCATTTTAAAAACAGTGTGTTAAAAACAAGTGAAAATTTCAAACATTCTTTCATTCAGCGAACGTACAAAGATTTTTCGGCTGAATATTCTCGTCTGAAAATTGATCCGTGTGGCCAGAATAAGGCTCGGTGCTTTTTTGCTGTGCGTTTTGATTTTTGCGCACTGGATTTTGCGGCGATTTGCGTTTTTGCATTTTTTGGCAAATTTGTTGTTGGGCAGATTAAAAAACACAAATTGCTGCAAAAACGCATTAAATGCTTTTCAGCAGCTTCTCCATTGAAGTATATTGAAACAAAAAAGCACCGTTTTTGCGCTACAAAAAAAGGTCCCTGACCCTTTCCAAATACGCAGCGGCTGAAAAAAGCATAGATGTGAACGTGTCCAATAGGAAACCATGTTAATGAACTGCAGTGCGCTTCTGCAAAAAAGCACCAAAAAACACATAGATGTGAACCAGGCCTAAGACGTTTAGTAACATAATGGGGGTTAAAAAAACTAAAATTAGCCCTTTATAGTACAAAAAAAAAAAAAAAAGCAGATAATTACTACTGTAAGGGGTTCATTTTTTTACTGTAGAACTGTGAAAGTAACATCTACAGTAGCGATTATTTGCTCTTTTTGTACTATAAAGGGCTCGTTTTAGTTTTTTTTCTACCCCATTATATTACTGGCCGAGTAATCGATTACTATTTTCATAATCGATTAATTTCATAATCGATTAGTTGTCGATTAATCGATTAGTTGTTTCAGCCCTAGCATTAAGCTGCACCTCCATACGGGTTGTCTGCTTGAAAGCTGCAGAGCTTGTGAAAGAACTACCACAGCATTCAGCACCATTGCAATCATTCAGAGCTACAAGCCGTCAGCCACAATGGATGACTATTTGTAGTGCGTTCATTGGTAACTGAATAAATGATACAGGCCCGAGCCTCACTTTGAAAATTGTGACAGCGGGTGCAAGGAGAAGATCCCCTGCTCGCTGTCACACTGAGGGGGAGATCAGGGGATCTGGAACAGGTTACACCCTAAAACATGTTCCAAAAGTTGAACTTTAAAAAAAAAAAAAAAAAAAAAGTGCAGAGGTGCCATTGACTCATGGTTCACCATGTGGTTTTAGTGAGGCCCATAATATTATTATTATTATTAATAATAATCTTCAGGGAATTTCTTTGCAGGAAACGCAGGTATTCCAGCACACAGAGCTGTGTAGATGTGAATCTTGCCAAAAGGAGAGATTACAGACTGAAAGTGGTCATTATTTATGATGCAGAAGGCAAGGGTTTGGTCTAGAAGAGCAGTGAACATTGTATTTAACCATAACATGTGCCCAACATACAGGCCCGGATTTACTCCCTTTGTTGCCCCAAGGCCGGGCCCTTCAATGCCGCCTCCCCCCCCCCCCCCCACACACACCACCAGAAAGAGCCCCCAGACATAATACGGTCAAAGACTGCAGACGTGATACAAGAGATGGTCAGAGACTGCAATCATAGTACAGGAGATGGTCAGAGATTGCAGACATGATACAAGAGACGGTCAGAGACTGCAGTTCCTATGGACATTAGTAGATAATGGGCGATCGGCCCTCTCACCTGACCCAGCAATGGTTCCCCTGATCAGGAGTCTGCTCACTCTGAATTGCTCTTGGCAACTCTGCTGGGTAGCACCCAGATCTGTATTCCTGCAATGAATGCATTCCTTTCTCCACCAGGGATGGCGCTAGGCTGTGTGGCTTTCCCTCTGGTGGCGCAGGGCAGCAGGGTTCTCTCTCTAATGGTGTTCCCTCAGCACTGCCCTCTCCCTCTGGAGCCCTGGGTGTACTTTCCTGGGTGTAGACCCCCCCCCCCCCAGGTCAAACACCCCCTCCATTAGTACAACCCCCCCCCCCCCAAGGACAACGCCCCCCTCCATTAGTACAGACATCC